>NC_079518.1:22933552-22949334 GCF_000801105.2 Raphanus sativus | reverse complement strand
AAACTAATTACGTAAATAGTTTCCATACAAGTTTTTAAAACATTAACCTACACAATGCATAACATTCGTGTAAAATAAATTTGTGCCGATTCCGAACATTATATAGCAAAGTATTTTCCAAGTTTCTTAAAACTTTAACCGACCTATTCTGTCATTTAGATTAAAAAAAGGCCTGAACTTTGACAAAAATCAAATTGATGGATGACGTGGTATTTTAAAATGACAATAACACAAAAATAGAAAATGTAACATATAATCAGGGTTCTAAAACGCGGCGATTTTGACCGTTTACTCGGCGTCTAAACGCTACTCGGCAAGAGACCGTGGAGTTTCGTACCAAATCGGCCAATAAATCGGATCTCAAACCATAAATCAACTTTTTCCTGATTTACAAGTTTAAAATCATATGTTAAGTTCATAATCTGTTATAACTGAGTGAAATCTATGAAAAACGAGTTAAAATGGTCAAGAATCGCGAGAAATAAAAGTCAGATTCGAAAAAGAGGGTTTCTGTTCGACAGGAACAAATGAAGAAGACATGGATATTATTGTCTTTTCACACTCATTAAAGGAAAAACAAAAAAGAGAAAACACGCACTGTGTAACTCGAACTCGCGATCTGTTGAGCTTATATATACACACAAACCAACTGAACCACGACTGAACTTATTGTTTATCATACAAATAATAATATATATACTAAATATATATAAAATTAATCCCCGGTTAATCTCCGAATTTCTCTCAACTCGCTAGGCGCAGCCTGACCGCACGCGTTACACCTAGCGTATTTCCAAACATGGCATATAATTAACACCAACCAAAGCCTATTAAATACTCCATCCATTTCAATATAGATGATATTTTAGAAAATAATATTTTTGGCAATTTCCCTACATCACATAATCAAGATGGACAGAGGCTTGTGTTACAATTCCCGCTCCAGGTGTATAAAAAACTCCAAAGAACTGTCTCATTTTTTCCGGTATATTGGATCACGTGTTTCTTTCCGTTTTAAAAATCTTCACATATAATCAACATATTTTACATATAAAGCAACAATAAATCTCTCCACTCTTCCTCCAAATCGAACAATACACTGAAAAGATCCATTTGAGTCGGATCTGGGTGGATAACCCGTTAGTGTTGTGGTTGGGTTGGTAATTCTAAAGATTCATTAAGGACTTTATAGTCTTTGGATGACTTTTTCATTTAAAAATAAAAATACTTTTTTTATAAATGAGGCAAAATAGAATTTTGTCCAGCTAACGAGAAGAAGAAGAAGAAGAAGAAGAGGAGGAAGAGAGAGATAGGAATGGGTAAGTCCTTGGTACTTTGTGGCACTACTTCTCAGTATTCTTACCAGCTCCCAGGTTCCAATTCGAACAGCCCCAAATAGAAGAATTTGAGATCCGTTGTTTTCGATTTATTTAGTGATTTTGGAATCTCCGCGGATCTATAGTTTTTGTTCTCTGCTGGTGATATATTGTCGAATCTTCTTGTTAATAATGCCGTTTCCAACCAATGGATCGTGAGATGCGATATATTTCATTATATTTTACACTCTGAACGTAACACTTAAGCTTGTTGTGGAGAAAAAAAAGGCGATTGTTTCATGCTCTCTCACTGTGTGAACCTTCCTTGTGCCCTCAGGGAATTCTAACAACTCTTTCTCAAGTGATGAAGGAGGTTATAAGTACGATTATGCTACCGTTCCCTTTCTTGCCGAAGTTCTCAAGGTTCCTTTTTTTTTTCCTGAGATTCTTGCATCACTTACTTAGCTGCTGAGTCTTAACTTTTTGTTAGCTTCTTCTTCTTCTTCTTCTTCTGCAGCTGATCATTTCTAGTTTGTTTCTTTGGAGAGAGACCAAGACATCTTCTTCTTCTTCTTCATCAGCAACTGCAAAGATTACTAAGGATTGGAAGAGCGTCCGCTTATTTGTTATTCCTTCTATTATTTATCTCATCCATAACAATGTCCAGTTTGCTACTCTCACTTTTGTCGACACATCCACTTATCAAATCATGGGTAATCTCAAGATCGTCACCACTGCCCTTCTCTTTAGGTCTCTCTCTACTACTCTCCTTTTGCGCAAACAAGTTGATTGATTATATGTTCCCTAAGATAGAGATATTTTTGTAAATTATAGGTTATTTTTGAAGAGGAAATTATCAAACCTTCAGTGGATGGCTATTGGTCTTTTAGCTGTTGGAACTACCACCAGCCAGGTGTTGCTTCTTTTATTCTCCCTCCTTATGCTTCTCAACATTATTCAAAATGATTTCAATTTTGTCTTCTTCTTGTTTCAGATTAAGGGTTGCGGAGAAGCTTCATGTGATTCCCTATTCACAGCACCAATACAAGGCTATTTGTTGGGCATCCTCTCTGCCGCTTTGTCCGCACTAGCCGGAGTCTACACTGAGTTTCTGATGAAGAGAAACAATGACAGCTTATACTGGCAAAACTTGCAGTTGTATACGTAGGTATCTATCTCTTTCTTTCTTTCTTCACATCACCAACACTTTATCATATCACTTGTTTATTTGGGGGAAAATGTCACTCTTGTTTTTTCTCTACTTGTTGTTACCTGCAGGTTTGGCTCACTTTTCAACGTTGCTCGGCTTATAGCAGATGATTTCAGACTCGGGTTTGAAAAGGGTCTTTGGTGGCAACGTATCTTTGATGGCTATAGCATCACCACTTGGTTGGTTGTTCTCAATCTCGGATCCACCGGCTTACTCGTCTCTTGGTTAATGAAGTACGCTGACAATATCGTCAAGGTAAAATGATCAAAACTTGTAAGAGTTACTGTACAAGAACCACTTTTTAAAAACAACTCACATCTACATTTTCTTCTTCCAGGTGTATTCTACATCAATGGCGATGCTACTTACTATGGTTGCATCCATATATCTCTTCAGCTTCAAACCAACGGTCCAGGTTCGTTTGTATATGATTTATATCTCATATCTTCCTTCACGTATTATGTGTTTTGCCTAATTATTGTGTCTTTCTTTGACTTAAAATCAAAACAATGCAGCTTTTCTTGGGTATAATCATATGCATCATGTCACTTCATATGTACTTTGCTCCTCCACAAACGCTCGTAGACTTGCCCGTCACACACGAAGCACATCACAAAACCTTAAAGCAAGTTATCGTAGAAGAAAAGACAGATTCTTGATTCAAATGGATGAAATGGTTTAGTATTACAAAACAATGGACCATCTATCGAGATGGTCTTATTTATAATTTTACGTTTTAGTAAATGATGTTCGTCTAGCTTCTTCACCTTCTTGGTAAATGACTACTTTTGAAACAATGATCTTACTATAATAGCACCTGCACCACGGTTAAATTTTACCTTTATGGTGTTATATTATCTATTTGTTTGTGAAGGTTTTTTACTAGGAGAACTATTTCTTGCCTTCAAATATCCACTAAACTATAATCCCTTGCAAGGTTCCTTTTGAATTTAAAGTTATAATCCCCAGCATTACAACATTTTGGATAGTCATCTGTTATCACCACAATGATTTTTAGAGTAATAGGTTGTTTCATATAAATATATAACTAGTTGTTTGCCCGTAATTTTGCGGGAAATTATATTATATAATGAAATATATATTATGTTTACATTGTTATAATTTTTGAACAATAATTAAAATTTTAATTTTTAATTTCAAAGAGTTGGATAATCAAAAATTTCAGTATACATTTTTAGAAGATCTGTGAGATTTAACATAATTGAACAACATAAACCTTACTTATTACAAATATTTTTCTTAACAGAAAAACAATATTATAACTAATTCAGATAATTGGTTGTGTAATTATTTTATATTTTATTGGGAAAATTGTCAAAACAGAACAAAAATTCAGCATGATTGTTCATATGGTATAAAAACCATTATTTAGTTGTCTCTTTAGTATAAATTTTTACATAATTTCAAAATAACCATTGATTAATCTAATTAAACACATTAGGTAGTCATGTGTCACCACCATAATAATTCTTATAATTCTTAGAGTAATAGATTTTCATATAAATATATAGCTAGCTGTTTGCCCGCAATTTTGCGGGACATTATATTTTATAAAGAAATATATATTATGTTTACATTGTTATAATTTTGAATAATAATTAAATTTTTAATTTTTAATTTCAAATAGTTGGATAACCAAAAATTTCAGTATACATTTTTAGAAAATCTATGAGATTTAACATAATTGAACAACATAAACATTTTTTAGTTTTGGGGAATGTGGGTAAATAGGTGTGATTAGAACCCTAATCAGATTTTGTTAACTACAACAATATTAAATTGACAAAATTCATCCGAGATTAGAAACACTGGAGATGTTTGAGAACAGGATTAAGAGTCTCTATCACATTGATTACTTATAATGCCCCATAGATCTTTTGATGATTGATAATAAAGTTTTTATGGCGACGTTTGGATCTTTTGCTGATATCTTTTTTTTCACATTGCATAATTTGCATTTGTAGTATGCACATATGTATGTTGTATATTTTGTTTGATAAATTATTTATTTGTTTGGTCCTTTCAAAAGAGACTAGACCAGAATTAGCTCACAGAACAAACCATCGCTTAAGGCATATAGTATAAGAAAGCATAATATATTTATTAATAAAAGTTATATATACAATACTATTTTTATGAATATTATTATTTAATCAAATAAACACAAATTATATTTACATATAAACTTTAATAAAGTTATGTAAAAATATAAGTAAAAATTAATGAAAATATAAGTAAAATTTATATAAAATATAAGTAAAATATTATTTTTTAACGTGAGATTTTGTATTAGCAATTGATTTTAATAAATTATGATTGATTAAAGTCAAAATGTGTGTGATAATATTAAAAAATAATGCTACCTTTACATATTATTTAGAAAAACTATTATATTAACTTAACTAATAAATTTATTTGTTTTATCTACAAGATTTTCATAAGAAAATGAACAATGATAGTTAATTCACTATCTAAAATCCCTAAAAAGATAATTAATTCACTATCTAAAATCCCTAAAAAATCTATATATACTGTGCACAATATACATAATTGCCATGTTATCCTTCAATTGTGACTTGTGTGACCTGCTGAGAATTATATTAAAATAAATATTCAATAAACAATATAATAAAGTGTGGCTACCATTGATACACATTTTCTTTTCTTCTTCCTCTTTTCACCACATCTTTATTTCTTCTTCATACGTACAAACACACACCCGATTATCTCAAACACAGGAAGAAATAAATATTCTGGACGTACTAAATTGAATTTGGAGGAGAAGATGGCACCATAGAGAATGAGGTGACATAACGCTTTTTACTCTGTTTTTATTTTTGTTTCTATACTTGTTTCTGTTTTTATTTTTATATTGTGTTTATGTTTATGTTCTTATAATTTATTTCTGTTTTTGTTCTGTTTTTTTTACTCTGTTTTGTTTATGCTTTAGTGATTCAATGGTGAAGAATTACAATGGAGGATCAAAGCGTTTCTGTGTCGAAGAAAGAAAATGAGATAAAAATGATCTTTATATGGTAGTGAAGAATAACGAAGATGAACGAAATGAAAGTGTATCAGCACGTTTGAAAAAAGAAGAACTGAAGAAGATGAACTCGCATTCTATATTATATTCTGCGAACAAAATAGTATACTATTTATTTTGTAATGCAGCTATTTTTGTAAGATTACCATACTATTTGAGACATATTTATATACTATTTTGTAAAAATGTAATAATCTGATGACTGACTGTCAATATTTGAAAACAGGGAAAATTGTTATATCTCAGATGTGGGTTGACATTTTCGGGTTAGGGTATAGTTTTATCATCTGGATTTAGAGTTTATAATTGACTTTAGGGTTTACTAATTAGTGATTAAGGTTTAGTATTTAGAGTAATAAAGGTGAATTTGAGGCCAATATTAGATTTTGAGATTTGTGTTTAGAGTTTAGGATATGTAGTTTATAAACCTATTACACAGGAGGACTCCAAGTGGAATACTATATGAAATAATATTCTATTCATTAGACAATATACCATTTAAGCTCCATATAACTTAAATATTTGCCCATGGGTTCACTAATCCATAGAGGGGGTTAGGGTTTAGTTTTGAAGAGTGGAGAGGATTTAATTTGGGAGTTTGGGTGTAGAAAGAAAAAGAATTATGAAATTACGAAATATGAGACTTTGGAAACCCATAAGAGATTAGCATTTCAAATTTGGGGGCACCATAGAAGATGCCATAACATAAGATGATATATATTACTCACTGGACTTTAAATAGAATACTATAGGAAATAGTATTTTAATAGTTACTATACCATTTAATATACATAAAACATAAATATATGTCTATGAGTTCACTAATCCATAGGAGGTATAGTTTTCCAAATATATGACATGTTCATATTAGGATATGGTATAATAATTTATGATATTTTTCCCAGTCAGCGAAATGTTGCACCTATTACAAAGGAAGACTCCAAACACAATACTATATGAAATAGTATTTGTTACTTTAGTTACTATACCATTTTACTACATAAACTGTAAATATTTGCTCATGGGTTCACTAATCCAAAGGGGGAAAGAGTTAGGGTTTAGTTTTGAATAGTGGGACGATTTAAATTGTGAGTTTGGGTTTAGAGTTTAGAATGACATGATATAGTATGTATTCTTTAATGTAGCTATTTATGTAAGGTTACCATAAATGGTACTGAAGTTCCCTGAATTATTGATAGAAAGAATAACGACGGTGAACGAAGTAAATGTGTCACAATTTAGGGTTTAGTATTTAGAAGTTGGGTCTGTGTTAATCCTTATATATCATTTATAAAGTTTCTATAGTATGTGGTTACGTTGAGAAAATTGGCAGCATTTTATATAAATTTTATTTGGATTTATAATTCAGTTATTTGAGTTTAGATTTAGTAACTAGATGATTTGTCCAGAGACTAATATTTGAGTGGATGAATAAAGTTTAATATGTATGTTCTATATTATGGCTGATAAATTTTAAATATATAATAAAAAATTATAGATTATATTTGTTTATAGTTTCTTGATTATGATATATATTTACTAATTAGAGGTAAGACAGTGATCAGTGACAAAAAAAAAGAGGTAAGACAGTGATGTGGATGATTTTGGTATTGTCGGTGTTTTTAGTGTGCATTAAATTTTGGCCACATCTTATTTAATTACCATCATACGTAAATTTCTCATTCACCATATATTTGTTTTGGCCACATCATCTCTAACAAGACAAAAGTCACTCGATGATTACAAGAAGAAGGGGCAGAACCGGATAATAATTGGTATAAATGTTAGTTCTTACATTATGTCAAAATCAATGGTCTGCACCTAATTAACATATCAAACTTAGACATCTCGCAAATAAGCCCTTAAAAATATTCATATATTAGAGAAAAAATAGATGAATATATTGACGATAAATTCACCTATGTTATAAAATTTCTCTATTATAGAAGAAAATATAGAAAAATAGATAGGAGATGGTCTAATATATATCCATTTTAACATCTCTACACAAACCAAAAGAATCCAACCAATAAGAATGAACCAAAATCGAATTGAAAACTATACAGCCAAACCTAGTTTTTTTTTGGGAAAATTGTTTTTAGGTCAAAATAATGATAACTATGTTCTGTTAAGGTAATCTCATATACATTATATTCTATTAGGCTTTTTTTTCAAAATGCCAATATTATCCTTAATTTCAATTAAAAAAATTATTAAATATCAAAATATAATTTTAACTAAAATAATAAAAATATTAAAAATATTAAAATAATAAAAATATTAAAAATCCCAAAAAGATTTAATATTTTAGAAAATATTAAAATACAAAAAACGATTTTTTTATTTTTTATTTTTAAATTTTAAAATTGATTTATAAATCAGGATTCTATTTAAAATAAAATTATATTTAAAAATAAAAAATATTGATTTATAAAATAAAAATTTAAGTTAAAAAATAAAAAACCGTTTTTGGGATTTAAGAAAAATAGAAAATTGATTTATAAAATCAATTTAAAAAAAAACGATTTGCTCTTTTTTAAAAAAAATATTAAAAATTACAAAATGATTTTTTAATTTAAATTTAGTTTTCTAAAATCACGATTTTCTATTTTTTAGAAAATCGATTTTTCTATTTTAAACGATTTTCTATTTTTTTAAAAAAAAATTAATTAATAAATATAAGAAACTAAATATTTCCAAATATTATCTTCCACATTTTGGGATTATCCTTATCCATAAAATCTGTATTCTACTATACGTAGAATACAATAAACAAGTTTCAAATTGATTTCTACTATTTTTTAGATTTATAGCAATGTGTAGATTCTGATTTCTACTGATTTTAGATTTATAGTAATGTGTAGATTCTGATTTCTATAGATTTTAGAACTATAGGTTAAGCACGGAATGTGTTTTCCAAATATTTTTATATTAATATTGTTTACGTAGAACACGTATTCTAAACATAGTAGATTCAATAAAAATTAGATTATGTTTTCTTATATATAGAATGTCAATTCTACTTTTTTAGAATAAAATATGAATTATGATTTAAAATTTTTTTTGAACTGAAGAAATATATCAATAAGTTGATATATGTATTTCATCAGTATTTACTATTTTAGTTTTTTTTTATTTGTAAAACTATTTATTTATTTTAGAAAATACTAAAATGTATTAGAAGAAAATATTTAAATATGGTAAAAAAATTAGAATAATAGGACATAGTAATTGTTGTTTTTTTTGCCTAGAAAAATAATTTCCCCCCTTTTTTTTGGGGCAGTTGCAAACGTAGTCAAGTTGAATGACTTGATTGTGATATACACATAACTAGGTGATTTTTCCGTGCTCATGCACGGGTATAAATATTTATAAAGTAAATATATATTAAAATAATTTATTTCTATATACTTTTAATTTTAAATTAGTTTATAATTTGTATGCATAATATATTATAATATTATATTACTTTAATTAGAACTATGATTTTAGATATGTTATATCTAGTCGACTTTATTGTTTCTATAGTCGATTTAGTTATCATTTGAGTATATTGGATTGTATACATTTCTTTGAATTCAACTATAATATTTTTATTCTAAATATAGTATGATTTTGATTAATTTTTTTTTATTTGCATTTAGGTTGATTGTTGTTTTAGATATGTAAATATATTTTAGTAATTTATGTATAACTTAAGATATATTGTGTTTAGAATTAAATAAAAATAAACCAAATTGTTTGATTCCAAATTACGTAAATTAGTGTAACGATAATATTCTGAAGTCGCATGCATATATATAAATTTTACAAAAGAACTAAATTTTAACAGTTGGTTAATATTTTTTTTTCATATGTTAATGTGTTTTGAGTCATCCTATAATTTATATTTATAAAACAAATTATAATTAAAATTATATTTTCTTATTGTAATTAAATCTATGATTTTAGATATAAGTTGGATTAGTGAAGTCACTCATGTTATGAATATATTGAGTTCGATATATTCTTTCAAATTCAAACCGAAGTATAATTATTTTATTATATTATTCAAGTCAAATTATTTTATTTATCATTAAATGTGTATGTATTTTCATAATCTATATCAAATTAATTGTTGTTTTTAAAGATATTAGAAAATAAAGCGATAATATATAGGAAGTGAAGTTACATACTTATATCAGTAACTGATACAAGACATATCAATATCTACAAATAATTTAAATATTTTTATAATTGTAAATAATTTATGCCTTTTGATTATGGTTATATTAGATTCAACAAACGTAAAAACATAAAATTTCAAAAGCAAATTTAATATTTAAAATATACACAATTTTAATAATGATAAAATATAATATATTTACGTCTTTAAACTATATAGTGCGATGTTGTTTTAAAATATTTTATAATTATTTAATCAAAAGATGTTTTTTGTTAAAATTTATTTTTAGTTTTTTTATATCTCTCTAAAATGAGCAGTAAAACATCTATTAGCTTATGTTACTTAATTATTTTATGTAATCATCTAAAACAATATATAGATATATAAAAATATTTCTATTACTTAGAAAATATATTAATATATTGTTGTACTGTTTAAAATTATATTTTATAAGAAATAATATTTATTTTCTAATATAAAGATAGTCTGTGAAAATATAAATATAAAGAAAGTATATTTTATGTTATTTTTAAACGGAATTTTACTATTTTGTGAAATTTCCTTTTCAATGAAATAATATTATTTATACATATATTTTCGTTTTTAAATTCGATTTTTAAACTTTATGAATGATTATTTTTTATTATATATATTATTTAGAAAATTAAAAAAAAAGAAAACTAAATAAAAATCAATAATAGTATTTAAATACAGTTTTTTTCCATTAAGGGTATCAATGTAATCAACCATTGTAAGAGTTAACGTGAGTGGGACAAATACTAAACTAACTTCTCAATATTATAGAGATGTTAACAAAACTGGGAAAAGAAATTACAACAGAAAGTGGAAACTGCAAATTAGCCGACAGAAAAAAGGAAACTATAACATTATATCTGGAATGCAATCTACGATTAGTTCCACCTAAAGCAAAGCAAGCTTAATCAATCTGCGTGTGAGTTAGACTCAAATCCTCTTCCTCAGTTACCCTCTCTTTCAATTCGAGTTGATCATCTTTGCTTATAAGAAGAGACTGTGAGTAGCCCTAATCGAGATTTAGGTATAAGCCTAATTGATTTAGTATGGATTTGATCAGCAATTTGCCAGATGAGATACTTGGGAAAATCCTGTCTTTAGCTCCGACAAAAGAGGCTGCTTCCACATCGGTTCTGTCCAGGAGGTGGAGGAATCTGCTGGGTCTTATCGACAGCCTTTGCTTTGATGAGTCGATGGTTGTTTATCCCAACGATGAAGAAGCAGCAAGTGGTTCACATCGCTTCTTTGATTTCGTAGACAAGACTTTTGCTCTGTTAAGCAAAACTCCCATCATCAATAAACTCTCTCTCTCTCATATTCCTAGAAGAGGCCGTGACGATGATTTCTCTCGTGTCAACCGTTGGATTTGGACTGCGCTGGAACGCGGTTTATCGGAGCTACACCTGCACGCCACCCCACGCGGTCATGCTTTTGGTTTTTATCTGTCGAGAGAGCTGTTCACGAGCAACACACTGGTTAAGCTCACACTCTCTGGTGAATATTATCTCCAAGTCAATCGTGTTTTTCTTCCAGCGCTCAAATCGCTTTCTCTCTTATCAAATTGGCTTGATGGGCCCAACTATGGCCTGCTCTTCGATGGCTGCCCTGTCCTTGAAGACTTACTCATAACCGAAACTCATCCTTGGGCTCTGCCATGTTGCGCATTGTACGTGGAAAGCGCACCCCTCAGGCGGCTAGTGATTATTGCTAAGCTTTCGGATATTCAAGCCACGCATGTGTTTTTGAAAGCACCAAGTCTTGAGTTCCTTGACTATTCTGCTTACGTCACCAACGAGTATGATTTTGTCGATTTGGATAGGCTCGTCGAAGCCAGGCTGGATCTCATGTTATTGGATTCAAGCGTCTATGATGAGCATGTTTATTATTATGATTCTGACAATGACTGTTATTATGATGATGGACGACCCAAAAAAACATCTGCTAATATTACAGGTTTAGTTGCGGCTATAAGCAACATTACGACCCTTCACTTGTCTCCCGAGTCTCTTGAGGTCAGAGTTTTATTCTATTATTATTATTATTATTATTATTATTATTATTATTATTATATTATTATTATTATTATTATTATTATTATTATTATTATATTATTATTATTATTATTATTTCTTTTTGGTTTGTGGATCTAGCAACTTATTTTTTATGATCATATATATGTCAGCTGTTTCATCTCTGCTGTGAGTCCATGCCCGTGTTCAACAACCTCCTTACTTTATCTATCGAGAGTGACGAGGCACAAGGTTGGCAAGCCATGCCCCTTCTGCTCGAGAGTTGTCCAAATCTACACACTTTAGTCATCAAGGTATTTACTTTCACTAACGCATTGTGTTTTCTGTTGTGGTTGTTGTTTCCCATTATCATTGGTCTCTTTCTTGATTTCAGGGTCTTGTGCACAGAGTAACAAATAGATGCGGAGATGCGTGCCCTTGCAGCCCTGACGAGCATAAGAATAAGAAGAGGAGAATTGCGAAGGAGGATGAAGAGATTTGTTGTTTATCGACATGTCAAGTGAAGGTGCTAGAGATTTCAGAGTATGGAGGTTCTTTTCAAGAGCTTAAACAGATGAAACATTTCTTCGAGAAGTTGGAATGTCTTGAAACTGTGAAAGTTTGTGTTGACGCAGACGCGAATAACAACAGCGGTGAGTTCTTGCGAGCTAATCTGCTGTCTCTCCCAAGACATTCCTCCAAGTGCAACATCGTGTTCATCTAATTTTGCAGTGACACAGCGATTGTTATCGAAACTCTGCAGACCAATGAACCGTTCGCTAGGAACCTTAAGTCTTCTCATGTATGTGTGTGATCTTTTATGTCCATATGCATTTGTTTGTAGTAGAACCAACAGTGTCTTGCCCACAACCCTATTCCTTTGGTATCTGGACGATTGCACCAGTGAAAAAAATTGATGAACTCTTTGTCTCTTTGGCTTTGACTGAAGTAATGTTGATACTTTACGTTTATTTTTTTCTGTTGATGTAGGACAAATTCCACTTGAAATAAGAAGTCACAGAAATTTTCAATCACTGCCTTACTGGTTTAAATATCAAATGAAACAGTTAAAATTGGTATATCCCCTATATATTATTTGAGAAACATTTCGGAAATTAGAACCTTAGTTTTGTATTAATTAAAAAAAAGCCCTATCCTACGTGTCATTCAATTAGAATGTTAATTAATCCTATGTGGCATCATTACATTGAAATTGAAATAAGAAGGAGGTCCAATTCGATTTTTATTTCTTCCTAGAATCAATAATACAAAACTATATGATATAATATATATAATGTCGATGAGAGTAACAATTACATAAATGAGAGTTAACGTAACGGAGAAAAATATTTACTTTCCTTAAATAAAAGCTACGGAATTACCTAATATGATTAACATATATATGACAATTAATGGTTATGAATAATAAATATTTGATAACATTTTTTGTATTTTAGTTTTTGTTTGATTTTATATTATTAAAAAGATATTAAACAATCAAATTAACCATATAATAAAAAAATTTAGATTTTTTCTTATATATATATTTTGAATTTTTTAAAATGACTATAAATTAATATTAAATATAATACCGGATTTTAAAATTTATATCCGACTGTACACAAAATTTAGGTATATACTTTGAAATAAATTATAGTGTCTTAAACCCTTTTTACATTTTTTACAGTATCTTATATATATATTTAATATTAAATATAATGAATTTACATATAAAATACATTTATTTCATACGAAGTATATATTATATATATAATACTTCGTATGAAATAAATGCATTTTATATGTAATACATATACGTATGTAGGGCTAGAAAAAAAATCTTAATAAAAAAAAACAAACCGAACCCAACCAAGATAATATTAAATCTGAACCGGAATTGATTAAATATCCAAACAAGTTATAAATTTTTGGTATTTAGAAACCGAAACCGATACGAACTGAAATATTTTGGGTAACTGAAATATCTGAAATACGTTTATATACCTAAATATATTAATTATTTTATATTTAATGTATACTAAAACATCCAAAATAGATAAGATACTTTTAAGTTGTCCAACATACTTAAAAATATATACAAATGGTCAAAAATAAATGTGCGCTAAATTTAAGTATACTCAAAACACCAAAAATACTTACAATATCTATTTATTCTCTATCCAAATATTCAAACCGAACCAATATATACTAAGTTTAGGTATTATGACATATGTTATTCAAGTTTATATGTAATTTTATTTGTTTATTTATAGATTTTTAGAATTTAATGTATTAAATGAATTTTAATTTTTTAAAAAAATTTAAATTATGATAAGATCCGCGCCTTGCGCAGGATGAAGTTGTTATTTTTATTATGTTTTGAAGAATGAAACAATAGTTCGATTTTTTTTTGGATTAGGGGTGTTCAATCCGAATATCAGGTTGGTTTCGGTTTGGTTTGATTTTTCGGTATTTCGGTTTGTAAAGTATAACTAATATTCTAAATCCATATTTACTTCTTTTCGATTTGGTTTATATACCGTTGTTTGCATTTTATTCGGTTTTGATACCAAAAAAAAATAAAATTATTTAGTTTGAGATCATATTATATATTATACGAATTTTGGAGTCATGGTGTCAAAAAGTCATTTATTAAAAAATATTATATATTTAAATAAAATAATAAAAAACAAAAAAATGCTTCTATCATCTAATAAATAATCAAATCTCTAAAATTAATATCAAAGCTCTAAATTTTAAAATAAAAATAAAAACAGAAGCATGAAAGAAAGTTTTTATTATTCTTCCATATTTAGTGTTCATCAAATTAATATGTCTTCAATTGAACACAACTTTGTTTGTTTAAAGATAAAAAAAAGTTGTAAAGAATTTTACTAATTGTTATCCATCAAATTTATAATCTTTACTTCAACTTATAGTTACTGTTAAAATAAAACAAAAGATCAAAAAAAACTAAGAAATAAGAAGCCTCAGTTGTAGTAATTGTTACTTAATTATAGTTCAAGTGATTCAAGTGATTTATATATAGGGGATATGTTGGCTGAACATTTGTAATTGTAATTGTGGACCGAAATCTATTTTTGAATTTATGATGAGTTTGATCGATTTGGGCTTAAATTTTTTACACACTGTTTATATTTATAAAAACTGTAATGTTTTCAATGGGCCGATTTTATTCCAAAAAGGTTCTACAATTTTTTTTTTTAACTTTCACATCATTGAGAACCATTTTAATGATTTTAGAATCAGCACCTTATTATTTCCAAAATCGAATTACTTTAACTTTAGTCTTTCACATAGTTTTGAAAGGTTTCAACTCGACGACTTATTGATGCAGCCAAATTTTGTTGCTTTAATATATATATATATATATTTATATTATTTAATTCAATATTTATTAAATAAAAATTCATATTAATACAATTTTATGATCATTTGTATCTTATTATAAACAAAACTAATTAAGCTATTGATCACAAAATTTCAAAGTGGGATCTTCAAATTTCTAATAATTTATAGACGTTTTCAAAATTTAAAATATAACATATAAGAAAAAATCTAAATGTTTTTTTTATATAGTTAATGTGATTGTTTAATATCTTTGATAATATAAAATAAATAAAAAGGACTAAGATACAAATTGTTATCAAATATTTATTATTCATAATCATTAATTTCATATATACCTTAATCATATTAGGTAATTCGTAGCTTTTATTTAAGGAAATTTATTTATTTGAATATTTATTTATTAAAAGTTCATATTAATACAATTTATGATCATTTGTATATTATTATAACAAAACAAATTAAGCTATTGATCACAAAATTTTCAAAGTGGGATCTTCAAATTTCTAATAATTTTATAGACGTTTTCAAATTTTAAAAATATAACATATAAGAAAAAATCTAATGTTTTTATTATATAGTTAATGTGATTGTTTAATATCTTTAATAATATAAA
>NC_079518.1:22820105-22933452 GCF_000801105.2 Raphanus sativus | reverse complement strand
GTTGAATTTAATTTAAAAAATACATGGAACCTATAAATATAATTGCAATAACCTATAGATAACTGTTTATATATGTCGAGATATAACTGCAACAACAAAAAGTTCCATGATGATAACTTTCTATTTTTTTAGAAATGTCATATTTTTGTATATCGAACTTTTTTATCATGGAACTTAAACTCATATTTTAAAGGTCTATCTATATCGAACTCCTTATCATACTAATCTCAGTTTCGAATTTTGTAAATTTTTTTGCAACTACATTTATAGGTTCAAAGATGTGAGAGAAAAATTAAATATATCCTAAAGAAAAAATAAATATTCAGGAATATAATTGATTACAGTCTGGATTTTGTAAAAATTATATTTCTTAAAAAAATATAAAAAAAAAAAATATATAAGTCCTTTTAAGGACGGATCATAAATTTGGTTCAATTGTTTGAAAAATCGATTTGCGGATGCGGGTTATTTTATTCGGAGTGGGTGCGGGTTGGTAGATTTTGGATTGCGGGTACTTACCTACCCGAAAATTATTTTAAAAATAAAAATAAAAAAAGTAAACAGTTTTTTTAAAATATGGTAATTAAAAAACAATTTTAAAAATATATTTTTAATCATAAATATATATTTTATATGTTTTATAATAATTAAATGAAATAATTATTTTTAAAAAATTTATAATCCGTGAATAACCGCAAAATTAAATGGGGCGGGTGCCGGTACACATTATTTGTTTGTAGTTTGTGCGGATCATATTTTTTGACCAAAACAAAATTGAAACCCGCGGGTTGGCGGGTTCGACTAGCAACCCAGTCATAACCGAACGTATACCGGATCAATTTTTAAATAGCTATTATTTAATAAAATATATTTTGATTAGGATTTATACACAAATATGATTATAAAGTAAAATACAAATATAATCACAAATTAAACAAAAATATGAGAACTAAACTAAAACAGAAAAATATACACGCCCTTTAAAAGACGGGTCAAAATCTAGTCTATTCTATTAATTCTTCAGCATGACCTATTGATAAAAGTTATGTCCATCATTAATAATTTATATATGTTTTAATAACATTTTTATTTTATCTCCTTAGTTAACGGATCCACTTCGTCAAAAAACGTTTTATATATGGCAGTTGTTATGATTCTTTTTAACAAAGCAACGGTTATGTTTTATAAAAATACATCTTTTTTGGTTTTATGCAAATTTGTATGATTATTTACTCTTCTCAATTTATCATTCTATTTGCTAAACACTCTATTCAAATGTTATGTAAATCATATATGAAATCAAATCATGAAAGTTTATTGAAAAACATATAATTGTATCTATATAATTGCTAACTTGATTACTAAAAAAATTGTAACTATACTTTGTTAAAATCAATACTACTAAAACAAAAACATGACCTATTGATATATCTAACTATTTTAACACAATTATTAAAAGATTTTATTAATCATTTAAAAAAATATCATTGTTATACAATGAAAAAAAAAACATGACTAAAAATAGAAATATAAATATAAATATTGAAACTTTTTAAAATATAAAATAACAAATATACCCGCCCTTTTAAGAGCGGATCAATATGGAGTTATGTCCACTTTTTAATTTTTATAACTGCCACTAAATACATCTTTAATATACTTTTTTGTATTAATATAACTGCCAAATCACGTAACTGGGTATTAATCACGTAACGGCCCAAAAGGGCGTATGATTCAATATGATTTGATATCGTATTTTTTGTGAACGCCCATTACTGTATAATTATATTTCTTAATTTCTTAATCATGGTCATTAATCACGTAACTGGCTAAAAAGATATTATACAAATATTATAATTATTAAAGCCTCTTATAAATCATTTTAAAAAGATATTATACAAATTAAAAACAAAAATAATTAAAAACACAAATATAAAAATTAAACTTTTAAAAATGTAAAACAAAAAATTTACCCGCCCTTTTAAGGGCGGGTCAAAATTTATTCTATTAATTATCATGTATGACCAATTAATAAAAGGTCCTTTAGAGCATTGTTAACCGTTCGTAACTTTCCTCGGCATATGAAACGATAATTTGGGCTTCGAATATTGTTAACCGTTCGTAACTTCCCTACATTCCTGTTTTTATGTTCAAATAAAAAAAACAAATAATTTGGACTGAATATTGACAAAAAGACGAAGCCTTACCATATGATACATGTACATACTTACAAAACTTATCTATTCTATTAAATTCATATCATACAGAATATGATTATACAAACACACAAACATAAAAATTATGTTTCTTTAAAAAATAAAATTAAAACTAAAACTAAACAACTAAAATTAAAATTAAAATTATTATCATGATCCGATATTCTACAGATTTTAGTTTAAAGGGTTTTAAATAGATTTCTACATTTGGACCCGCCTTTTTATATTTTTTAGTTTTATAGAAATTTAATTTTTATATTTATATGTTTTAGTCATATTTGTGTTTTTCCTTGTATAACATTTCGCTTAAATAATTAATAGGAGGTTTTAATCATTGTATTAAAATAGTTTTACCATACATATATCAATATGTTATGTTTCTATTTTAATAGTATTGACTAGATTCGGATTCGCCTTTAAAAGAGCTGGTATATTTTTTTGTTTTACATATTTTAGAAATTTAATTTTTATATTTATGTTTTTAATCATATTTATATTTTTCTTTGTATAATATTTCTTTTAAATAATTAATAAGAGTTTTTAATAATTATCGTAAAATAATTTGACTACACATATATCAATAGGTCATATTCCTGTTTTAGTATATTGATATTATATAATGAAAAACGTAAAAAAAAAACATAAATATAAAAATTAAATTTATAAAAATGTAAAAAAAAAAATATACCCGCCCTTCTAAGGGCGGATCAAAATCTAGTAACTTTATAAAATACTTCACCCTGCGCAAGGCGCGGATCATCACCTAGTATAAAGATTATATATGTACTCTTGACAGATCGTCTAATTGACCAGAATTTGTCAAAGCACATACGAGAAACTCATAACACCAATATTAATGGTTTCCACTTTTTATGTCACACACCATTTGTTAGGTGTGAAAAAAACAGAACCAGGTTCTTAAACGGTTTTTTGTTCTCTGACTTAACAAGATACTAAATGCTCTTTTTGGCGCTTTAAAAGCACATAACTATTTTGTGGAAGAATGATTGCAGAAACATCGATTTCTATTGATTTTGCATGAAATCGGCAAAAACTTTTCCATGGCATTCTCTCGGACAAGAGTATTGGTCGTTTTTATCAAAGTAGAACATTGGTTTTTGTTAAACTCTGTCGTAGGGTTTAAAATTCCTACAACGAAAGAGCCAATTTAATACTATAGATGATGCCTCTGCAGTGAAAACTAAAATAGATTAAAATAGTATAATATAACCTCTTTAAATTAATAAAAGAATATAATTTTGGTGTAGTCCCACCATTATTAATTTATAGAGGTTTTACTGTATTTTTTTATTAATTTATAGAGATTATTAATCTATCGAGATACTAAATAAATCAAAAACTCAATTTGGAACTAAGAAATTATATTAATTTATAGAGATATTAATCTATCGATTATTAATTTAAAGAGGCTATAGGGTACTTTAGTTATTTAGGTTTTTTTGTCGTTACTTGAAAAGTGAAATAGTTAAATCGTGAATTATAAATTGTGCATCATAGGGGCAATTTCCCAATTAAAAAAAATAGAAAAACTACAACTAAAGCTGGAAACAATCGATTAGCAGACAGGAAACAGGAAACAGGAAACTATAACACTAGATCTGGAATGGAACCTTCGTCCTCCCCTCCGGATCTGTGAGTTTGTCTGAAATCATCTTCCTGAATTACCATCTCTTTCAATTCGATCTGTGATTATCCCCTAATCGTGGTTTAATTGCAAATCTTAATTGATTTGGTATGGAATCGGATTTGATCAGCAATTTGCCAGATGAGATTCTTGGCAAAATCCTGTCTTTAGCTCCGACAAAAGAGGCTGCTTCCACATCGGTTCTGTCCAGGAGGTGGAGGAATCTTCTAGGTCTTATCGACAGCCTTTGCTTTGATGAGTCGGTGGTTGTTTATCCCAACGAAGAAGAAGAAGCAACACGTTGTTCACATCTCTTCTTTGATTTCGTAGACAAGACTTTTGCTCTGTTAAGCAAAACTCCCACCATCAATAAACTCTCTCTCTCTCATATTCCTAGAAGAGGCCGTGACGATGATTTCTCTCGTGTCAACCGTTGGATTTGGACTGCGCTGGAACGCGGTTTAACGGAGCTACACCTGCACGCCACCCCACGCGATCATGGTTTAGGTTTTTATCTGTCGAGAGAGCTGTTCACGAGCAACACACTGGTTAAGCTCACACTCTCTGGTGAATATCGTCTCCAAGTCAATCGTGTTTTTCTTCCAGCGCTCAAATCGCTTTCTCTCTTATCAAATTTGCTTGATGGGCCCAACTATGGCCTGCTCCTCGATGGCTGCCCTGTCCTTGAAGACTTACTCATAACCGAAACTCATCCTTGGGCTCTGCCATGTTGCGCATTGTACGTGGAAAGCGCACCCCTCAGGCGGCTAGTGATTATTGCTAAGCTTTCGGATATTCAAGCCACGCATGTGTTTTTGAAAGCACCAAGTCTTGAGTTCCTTGACTATTCTGCTTTCGTCACCAACGAGTATGATTTTGTCGATTTGGATAGGCTCGTCGAAGCCAGGCTGGATCTCATGTTATTTGATTCAAGCGTCTATGATGAGCATGTTTATTATTATGATTCTGACAATGACTGTTATTATGATGATGGACGGCCGGAAGGTGTATCTGCTGCTAATATTACAGGTTTAGTTGCGGGTATAAGCAACGTTACGACCCTTCACTTATCTCCCGAGTCTCTTGAGGTCAGTTTTATTCTTACTTTTTTTTTTTTTTGGTTTGTGGAGCTAGTAACTTATATTTGATGATCATATGTATGTCAGTTGTTTCATCTCTGCTGTGAGTCCATGCCCGCGTTCAACAACCTCCTTACTTTATCTATCGAGAGTGACGAGTCACAAGGTTGGCAAGCGATGCCTATTCTGCTCGAGAGCTGTCCAAATCTACACACTTTAGTCATTAAGGTATTTACTTTCAGTAATATATTGTGTTTTCTGTTGTGCTTATTGTTTCCCATTATCATTGGTCTCTTTCTTGATTTCATGTCTAACTGGTCTTTGGTTTCAGGGTCTTGTGCACAGAGTAACAAGTAGATGCGGAGATGCATGCCCTTGCAGCCCTGACGAGCATAAGAATAAGAAGAGGAGAATTGTGAAGGAGGATGAAGAGATTTGTTGTTTATCGACATGTCAAGTGAAGGTGCTAGAGATTTCAGAGTATGGAGGTTCTTTTCAAGAACTTAAACAGATGAAACATTTCTTGGAGAAGTTGGAATGTCTTGAAACTGTGAAAGTTTGTGTTGACGCAGACGCGAATAACAACAGCGGTGAGTTCTTGCGAGCTAATCTGCTGTCTCTCCCAAGACTTTCATCCAAGTGCAACATCGTGTTCATCTAATTTTGCAGTGACACAGCGATTCCAACCGTTATCGAAACTCTGCAGACCAATGAACCGTTCGCTAGGAACCTTAAGTCTTCTCATGTATGTGTGTGATCTTTTATGTCCATATGCATTTGTTTGTAGTAGAACCAACAGTGTCTTGCCCACAACCCTATTTCCTTTGGTATCTGGACGATTTGCACCAATGAACAAATTGATGAACTCTTTGTCTTTGACTGAACTATTTTTGATACTTTACGTTTATTTTTCTGTTGATGTAGGAGCAATTCCACCTGAAATAAGAAGTTACAGAAATTTTCAATCACTGCCTTGCTGGTTTAAATATCAAATGAATCAATTAAAATTGAGAAAATGTATAAGATAGCAATGCTAATTTTTTTATCACAAATATAGCACACAAGAAAAAAATGATCAAAATATTTTATTAAAAAGATTAGTTTACAGTTATACCCATAGAGTTTAGAGTTAAGGGGCTGTGGAATTAAAGTTTAAAATTTTATAAAATAAAAAGTAAATATTAAATTTTTTTTAAAAAAATATGAAATATACAAGTTTCAAAAAGTATTTTCGAATTATAAAAAGAAAATTTGTAAAAACAATTTCCAGAAAATAAAAAAATTATAAAAGATTTCAAATCTGAAAACATATAATCTGAAACTATAAAAAATATATTTTATTTTATTTTTTATTTTTTATATATTTATGGTATAGTAGTCTTTTGACCTTTTAAATAAAATATTTTTGTCATTTTATTTCTTATGTGCTATTTTTACGACAAAAACATAGAAAAAATCTATTTACGAGAATTGCCATTAAAATTTGGCATACATACACGTTACATATGTACTCTTGACAGATCCTACAAATTGACCAGAGTTTGTCAAAGCACATACGGGAAGCTCATAACACCAATATTAATGGTTTCCAGTTTTTATGTCACACACCATTTGTGTGTGAAAAAACAGAACCAGGTCCTTAAACGGTTTTTTTGTTCTCTGACTTAACAAAATACTAAATGCTCATTTTGGCGCTCTAAAGCACATAACTATTTTGTGGAAGAATGATTGCAGAAACATCGATTTCTATTGATTTTGCATGAAATCGGCAAAGACTTTTCCATCGCATTCTCTCAGACAAGAGTATTGGTCGTTTTTATCAAAGCAGAAGGTTAGTTTTGATTAAACTCTGTCGTAGGGTTAAAAATTCCTACAAAGAAAGAGCCATTTTAATACTATAGATGATGCCTCTGCAGTGAAAACTAAAATAGATTTTGATTTGCCTTTGAAAGTTAGAAATTAATTTTATTAAAATAATTATTTACTGGAAATTAGAAATTATATACATATAAGTTTTAATAAAAACATTTATAAAGTATATATAATTAAATTAATTTTTATAGACATAATTTTATGAAAATAAGATAATTCATTTATCTCTCTGTGGTTTCATCTTCTTTATTTTTTTATTTGAGTTTTGACTATGGCAAAGATCTTATTCAAATGCGGTCTTCTATTTTTCCAAAAATAATTTTCTATGATTTTTTTTATGAGATTTTAAATTTATTGATCATCTGAAAAAGAATTGTTATATACAAAGGCTAGAAAGAATGCTAAAACTATTTAAGAAAACTCAGAAAGAACAACCTATACTCCACCGGTACGAGTGATGAACCAGCATTGAAGTAAGCCCATAAGATGTGGTTTCTCATAGTACCTTTTAGAGAGTATCCTTTGCCTTATAGTTTTTTCTATAATAATTTTCTATATTCCTTCCGCATACAGTTAAAGATTTTATCAGATTATATTTCTATTTTGTAACTTGGTTTTTCTCGAAGGATTAGAAAATCAGATTTTTGTTTCACAGAGTACAGATGAAATTATTCTCGATTTATGAAACTATATTCTTGTTGAAAATAGTATGAACCCATTTACATTTTTAGTTATGATATTTAGAACTGTTTAAATAAACGAACTCAGCTTTGTATATATTTTCTATATAGTAAGGAAATAGAATTCAAGTTTTTGTGAAACAAAACTTGATAAAAAAACTTGAAAAGGTATTAGGGTAATGAGATTGCAGTTAAATTCCATTACAACATATGTGAAACTTTGTAGGGATAGCAGCTTCCAAATTATTTACTAAGTATTTATTTATATATTATTTTAAAGTTTGTTAACTTTACTTAACTACCTATGAAATTTGCTGTAGATGTATACAGGAATCAAATATGAAAACGTTTGTGCAGGTAAATACTTTTTTGTAACTAAAAGAGCAGGTAAATATTCATTTAAGAGATCTTAATCACATTTTATACACATTTATAAATCAAACATGTTCTGTGAAATCTATACTTTATACAATGTATTTTAGTTTATGTGCAATGTGTAGGTTTAGAAATATGAGACTAAAATAATAGTTTATATTAATATGTTGATAATCATTAAAAGAAATTTATGCTCAGATTAGAGGTGGGTATTCGGATTCGGATCAGATATTTCAGATGTTCAGATATTTTGGTATAAAAATATAGAATTTGTTTGGGTATTTCTAAATTTCCGGTCGGGTTCGGCTATTTTTAATTCGGGTTCCGTTATTTCAAATATAACCGAAAAACCAAAGAGTTTAATATATAAAAATTTAAACAACATAATTCTTGCAAAAAAACTATTTTCTCCTTGCTTCCAAAACACGAGATAAATAAGAACAATTATATGGATGGAAACTACTCTTGTAAGAAAAACCACAAGATGGTGCGAGGTGGCTCCGATTTTTACAACGATTAGTGATTTTTGATGATGGCAACAACTAATGTCTCCGAGAAACCTTACATGGATCGTGAGAAAATCAACATATTTAGGGAAAAAGATCTTGTAGGAAGAGAATAGGATAGATGGGAGATACACTAAGTGCCTTAATCTCTCACACGTTTAAGAAGGAGATACATATTTATTTATATACTAGATTTTGACCCGCCCTCAGAAGGGCGGATTTATTTTTTGTTTTAAATTTATTTTTGATATTTATTTTTTCTTTCTGATTATATTTTTTTTGTAATCATACATATGTATAAATTTTAATTAAAATATATTTTATTAAGTTAAGTAATAGTAATTTAAAAGTTGATCTGGTATACACACGGTTAAGGCAGGGTTGCGAATCGAACTCATTCCACTGACCCGCCAATCCGCAGATTTCAATTTTGTTTTGGTTAAAAAATATGACTCACACAACCTGCAAACAAATAATTTTGTACTCGCACCGGCTCCGCTTAATTTTCTTGTTATCCGCAGGTTATATATATATATATATATATATATATATTATATATATATATATATATATATATATTTTTTTTTTTAAAAATCATTCTTTAATTTAATTATTATAAAAAGTTATTTATAATAAAAAAATTTATACATTATTTAAATTTTAAATTATTATTTTTATATTCCTGTATTTTTAAAAATATTTTTTTTTAATTTTTATATTTTAAATATTTTGCGGGTCGACGGGTAGCCGAAATCCAAAATTGCGATTATCCTCTAACAAATATATTAAGCAATTAAGAAAATAATGTAATAGGAAACATGTATATATGAGTTCATAATAGAAAATATAAAACACTAAACGGTTAGAGAAAAAAAATAGAAATACAGTTTCATTAAAAATAGCATTTTTTTTGTTTTGCATTCAGAAAAGAAAAATATATCAATTTACGGTTTAGTTATATATGTATTATTATATAGGATAAACAGATTGGGCAATAGAAAATGAACTTACGCAGAAAATATGATGTAATCATAGTATCAAGTAATATATTATAGGGCTTATTGCAAAAGTGACTCAAAACTTGAATTCAAACAGAAAACTAACCTTTTCTTTTGACTCATTTTTTTTTGAGTTTTTAACCCCACATCTGCATTTTATCTACGAAAATGCCATTAACCCTTTTTTTTTTTTTTTTTTCGAAAATGGCTTCTTTACTGTCTCAACCTCATTTTCTTCAAGTATTTACAATATTGCCACTGCCATGAATAGTGGGAACAACCTTGTACGAACTGTTTGGAGCTTTTAATGCCCTTTAATGCACGTAAATCTCTTTACACTCTCTCTGTTTCAATTGTTATGAACTAAAAACAACATTTCTTTCACTTTCTCTCCATATTCATCCAAAAAACTGAAGCTTTTGATTCAAAATTGTTTGGAGCCATATTTCTTTCGTTTTGACTTACGGTTGCTTTCGTTTGAGGTTCTGGGTGGTTGGAGAAGACCCTGTGTGCAAACAAAGTCATCTCACCTAGTTGAAGGTACGAATTTGAATTTTTTTCAAAATCTGTTCGCGTAGAAGACTTACAAGTAAGTCATCTGTATGTAGAAGACTTACTGATGAGTCTTCTGGTCAAACGGACGACTTAAACTAAGTCGTCCAGCTTTGTTTGGTGAAAAAAAACAGTCCAGACGACTTATATATAAGTCGTCTACGAGAAACAGGCTAGTTTTGCATTTGACCGAATCGTGTCAGATCTTTGACTATTTCTGGACGACTTATAATTCAGTCGTCTCTCGGAAAGTTAAAATTTCAATATTTTATTAAACTAGACGACTTACGTGTAAGTCGTCTTAGGTTAGTTTTGTAGTTGAAAAATAAAACTTCATAATTTAATTTTTACCAGACGACATAATATAAAGTCGTCCCGTCAGAAGACTTAATTTAAAGTCGTCCGGGGAAAGCAAAGTCGTCCAGAATTTTTCCCAATTAAGTCGTCCAAACCTTGCTTATCCCGGACGACCTTAAATTAAGTCGTCTAGCTGGACGACTTTTAGTTAAGTCGTCTGGAGAAAGTTAAATTTCAAGTTTTATTTTTCAATTACAAAACTAACCTGGGACGACTTACGTGTAAGTCGTCTAGTTTGAATAAAATATTGAAATTTTTACTTTCCAGAGACGACTGATTTATAAGTCGTCCAGAAATAGTCAAAGATCTGACACGATTCGGTCAAATGCAAAACTAGCCCGTTTTTCGTAGACGACTTATATATAAGTCGTCTGAATTTTTTTTTTTAACAAACAAAGCCGGACGACTTAGAATTAAGTCGTCCCTTTTAATTTTCAATTGCAAAAGTGACCTCTTTAGACGACTTACCTTTAAGTCTTCTGGACGACTTAAATCTAAGTCGTCTGCGATAATGTTTGTTGAACTTCTTCATTTTCTCTATGTTTACTAATGTGTTTTATTTTGAATATTTGCAGATGATTTTTAAGTTACATGCAGTGTATGGAGAATGGTTGTTGAGAGATTTCCGTTGGGATTTTGTGGTTGATGATCTCAAAGGAGCACAGGGCACGGAGATGCTCAAACTGCAAGGAAACTGGCCATACGAAACCACAATGTACACAACCAGTTGACTAGTTGTCCAGACGACCTAAATATAAGTCGTCCAGTCTTGATTACCCGTCCAGACGACTAATTTCTAAGTCGTCCAGTGTTTCGTCTACCTTCTACGAAGTCGTCCAGTGTATTAGACTACCTTCTACTATCCCTTCAAGTGTATTTTTTTAGACGACCTTTTACGAAGTCGTCCAGTGTATTTAAGTCGTCCAGTGTATTTAAGTCGTCCAGTGTTTAGACTACCTTCTACTATCCCTTCAAGTGTATTTTTTTTTTAGACGACTTTTACGAAGTCGTCCAGTGTATTTTATTTTTAGACTACCTTATTTTTTTTAGACGACCTTATTTGTAAGTCGTCCAGTGTATTTTATTTTTAGACTACCTTATTTTTTTTAGACGACCTTATTTGTAAGTCGTCCAGCTGGAAAACCTTCCAGACGACTTATTTGTAAGTCGTCCAGCTGGAAACCTTCCAGACGACTTATTTGTAAGTCGTCCAGCTGGAAAACCTTCCAGACGACTTATTTGTAAGTCGTCCAGCTGGAAAACCTTCCAGACGACTTATTTGTAAGTCGTCCAGCTGGAAAACCTTCCAGACGACTTATTTGTAAGTTAGAAAATCTATACAAGTTAGAAAATCAAATAAATCATACATGCCCACAAACATACAAATAGATTTGTGTAAACAAATAGTTCAAATATACAAATAGATTTGTGTATACAAATAGTTCAAATATACAAATTGATTTGTGTATCTATACAAGTTAAAAAATCTATACAAGTTAAAAAATCTATACAAGTTAAAAATCTATACAAATTGATTTGTGTATCTAATCATACATGCCTACAAACATACCACCATCCTCATTATCTTTCAGATGCTGATCAACAAGCTCCGTCCATATAGCCAAAGCCATAGTATCCCTCATAGTCTTCGCATTGGACCTAGCAAAGTCTTTAGGGCTAAAGGGGACCCCAAGAGCATGACATTCAATGTACTTTGCAGCGTACACGCCACAATCACCATTGTTGGCCGTGGGTACATCTTTGAGGAGTCTCTCATAAGTGTATCGCTCCAACCCATGCATCTGGTCTCCGCACTCCACAATCAGATAAGGGACCATCTCGAGAAAAGGCTCCATTATCTCATCCCATCTTTCTGGTATGGTAGTTGAAGGTATGCTGTCCCAGACGACTATGTGCCTCTTAGGGATCGATATCCAAATAGCCACCCAATGTTTGTTGTCCAAGTTCAGTGGCGCATAGATATCATCAATGTCCTCCCCCACTTCTTGTTTGATTGGCAAAATGAAGGCATTGATCCGTCATACAAACTCGCCGCCCCACTAGGTAGCATTTTTCCTAAACCATTGTGATCAGACGACGACGATGTTTTGAAGACCAGATACTGTTCTCTCCAAGACTGGGTAAAGTTGTGATCCAGGAAGCACATTCGCTCGCTCCGGAAACATTGTGGGTTCTCCTTATACCTCTGCCTCAGCACATTCATCCAAGCATCTATATGCTGCATATAAAATAATACAAGTTAGAACCTTCCAGACGACTTACAAATAAGTCGTCTGGAAGGTTTTCCAGCTGGACGACTTACAAATAAGTCGTCTGGAAGGTTTTCCAGCTCGAAAAACCTTCCAGACGACTTATTTGTAAGTCGTCCAGCTGGAAACCTTCCAGACGACTTATATATTTACAAATCTATACAAAGACAAGTTACCAGACGACTTATTTGTAAGTCTTCTGGAAGGTTTTCCAGCTGGACGACTTACAAATAAGTCGTCCAGCTGGAAAACCTTCCAGACGACTTATATATTTACAAATCTATACAAAGACAAGTTACCAGACGACTTAAAGATAAGCAGAAGACTTACTACGTCTTCCAGCCATGCTTTGGATGTCCGGAGTTTTTGATACCACCAAGTTGGTGATGTACGTGGTTTGTCCTCTTCCTTAGTGAAATAATCACTGCAAACAAAAAAGCAATCAGTTTTGGTAGACTAAATCAAGCTATTATGGGTAAAGCAATCACTTACGGATCAGTTTTCAACCAATCAGCGAGCTCCTTCATCTTAGGTCTGTTTAGTGTGGGAAATGGATTATACTTTCCCACTCTAAGGAGTTTCCTTCTCTCTGCCGTATAAGGAGATATCTGCGTGGGAGCAGGTTTCTTCGTTCGTTCACTCCTTGCACGCACAGAAGCAGTGGGAGCTGTTTGGTCCAATACAACCAGGCTCGGTTCTGAAGCTGAAGCTGGATCGGTGGAAGCGAAGCTCGGTTGTTGATCGTTGGAAGCGAAGCTCGGTTGGTCAGTGGAAGTGAGAGGAACAATCTCTTTGGAGGTGACACCATCTGCTTTATCCTCCGGCAAGATCTTATATACCGAGATCGCCTCATCTGCTGTATCCTCCGGCAACAATCTCTGCAATAAAAGAGAACAAGTTAACCCTGGACGACTTAAATAAAAGTTGGGAGAGGATTTGGTTCCAGCTGGAGTTCAGACGACTTATTTGTAAGTCTTCTGGAAGGTTTTCCAGCTGGACGACTTACAAATAAGTCGTCTGGAAGGTTTTCCAGCTGGAAAACCTTCCAGACGACTTATTTGTAAGTCGTCCAGCTGGAAAACCTTCCAGACGACTTATATATTTACAAATCTATACAAAGACCAGACGACTTAAAGATTTGATATTAACCTCTTTGGGCAGAGGAGAAGGCTGTTTCTTTTGTGGAGAAGGCTTTTTCGTTTGAGGAGCAGGCTGTTTCGTCTGAGGAGCAGGCTGTTTAGTTTGAGGAGCAGGCTGTTTCGTTTGAGGAGCAGGCTGTTTAGTTTGAGGAGCAGGCTGTTTAGTTTGAGGAGCAGGCTGTTTCGCCTTTTGAGGAGTAGGCTTTGCCTTTTGAGGAGCAGGCTGTCTGGTGGGAGGAGTAGGATGATTGGTTTGAAGTGGAGGCTGATCCTTTTGAGGAGTAGTCTGTTTGTTACTAGCCCCGGTTTCTGGGGCTTGTGGGGTAGGGTGTTTTTTACTAACCCCGGTTTCTGGGGCTTGAGGGGTAGCCTGATTGGTGACACCAACCTTCTTCTCCACAGCTTCCAATCTATCGGAGATCTTCCTAATCTCCCTGATGCACTTCTTAAACCCCTCTTTCATCATGTCACCTAAGTCCTTGAACATGTTTTCTAACTCCTCTCTGGTCACCCAACTAGCCTCTTCTCTAGCCTCTTCTGTAGCCTCTTCTGTAGCCTCTGTAGGAGCCTCTTCTCTAGCCTCTTTAGGAGCCTCTTTAGGAGCCTCTTTACGAGCTTTCTTCCGAGGTCTCTGATTGTCTTCCTCCACCTCCTCCACAACCATCTCTTTGGCTCTTTTCGATGGAGTCACAAACTTGGGTTTTTGTACCAGTGACTTCCCAGCAATCCATGGTCCACTTCCACGGTCTCCGATCATACATCACTTTAATGATGTTCTCCGCGGGCACGTCATCAACCTCAGAGTCCCATTTTGGCCACATTTCACTAATGTCCTTCTCAACAAAGTTGATCACGCGGGTCTGCAGTAAATAGAAGAAGAATCGAGTTAGATATTTGAAACAAAATACTAAATAGACGACTTAATTATAAGTCGTCAACTAAGTCGTCCAGCTGGACGACCTTCCAGACGACTTATTATAAGTCGTCTACTAAGTCGTCCAGCTGGACGACCTTCCAGACGACTTATAATAAGTCGTCTACTAAGTCGTCCAGCTGGAAGACCTTCCAGACGACTTATAATAAGTCGTCTACTAAGTCGTCCAGCTGGAAGACCTTCCAGACGACTTATAATAAGTCGTCTACTAAGTCGTCCAGCTGGAAGACCTTCCAGACGACTTATAATAAGTCGTCTACTAAGTCGTCCAGCTGGAAGACCTTCCAGACGACTTATAATAAGTCGTCTACTAAGTCGTCCAGCTGGAAGACCTTCCGGACGACTTAATTAAGTGAAGATGGAAAGGTACCTGACTCAAGATAGCAGCTTTCATGAATCTGCGGCCTCTGCTGCCGTCGTAAGCCAGAATCGGTGGAGACGGACTGTTTGCTCTGGGTAGACCAATACTAGCACCCAATCCCGGAATAGCTTCGTACGCCCAGACCTGAAGAACTTGTATAAAGCCATCCACGGTGTAACAGCCAGTAATATCTTTGTTCCACAAAGAGTCCATCAGCACCTTAAACGCGACTCTCCCCCATGGATAATTCTCAAACCTTTCTAAATCCATCACTAGCCTTGCGAGAGTAGCTCGTGTAGCGCTTGAGAACTTTTTCCCTTCAATGAATCCAGTGAAGATGGAAAGGTACGCGAGTCGCTTGCGATCTTCCCTGGACCAATCCCCGCATCTCTTCAGTGCTGCTATTATCTGATCAGTACTTGGCCCAGCTTCCCGATGAACTCCCATCATCTCCCAGAAAGAAACCATCTGTGGGGTAACTTCACATTCTGGTGTCTCAAGGTCCTCGATGTAGTCGCAGTTTAGACCAGTGATGTTTTCAAACTCTAACAGTGAAAACCTCGCAGGTTCTGGACCAACGAGACACCACATCTCGTACTTCTTCTTAATGTCCAGCTTTAAACCGAGCAAGTGGTGAACCAGCCTTGAAGCCCAACCAAATCCCTGCCTCCTTGAACTTGATGAAAACTCCCAATCTCGACTCCTTGAGCTCTTCAAATTCAGCATCAGTGAGAGCTTCCCTAAGAGCAGTATGCAACTTCGTGTTATCCGTATGATACGAAATGCTATTGTGGGGTTCTGGCTCTTCCCCTAATGTGTATAACCTACGGGGGAGTTCTGGAATATCCATCCTTTTTGTCTGCAAAATAATCAAAGACAACAATAGAAGTCAGAACACAAGCTAAATCAATCACGCCTTAATTGTTACTCCAGACGACTTAGTAGACGACTTAAATATAAGTCGTCTAGAAAGTCGTCCAACTGGACGACTTAGTTGACGACTTATATTTAAGTCGTCTGGAAAGTCTTCCAAATGGACGTACTAAGTCGTCCAGGTTGAAGACTTTCCAGACGACTTACTTACAAGTCTTCCAGTAGAAAAATTTCAAGCGGACCTGATTAGTCGCAGAAGGAGTTCGAGTACTCGTCATTGTGGTTATAGATCTGAAAAAATAAACGTGAAACGGTGAGAATGAGTAAATTGAAAGAGACAACGTTTTATGTTCATCTTTTCCACGAGTTTGATGACTTACCGGCGTTAGGGTTTACAGAGAAACGGCGCTACGGTTTACAGAGAAGAAGCGGCGGCGCTAGGGTTTAGAAGAAGCGGCGGCGCTAGGGTTTAGAAGAAACGGCGGTGCTAGCTAGTGTTTAGAGTAAGCGGCGGTGAGAACGTTGGTGAGCACGGTGGCGAGGGCGACGGTTTGTTCGGAAATAGTGGAAGCGGGGGCGCTAGGGTTTAGAGGAATCGGCGGCGCTAGGGTTAGAAGAAGCTGCGGCGACAACGGTGAGAATGAAGTGAGATAGATAGCCGACGTTGAGAACGATGGTTGTTCGGAAATAGTGGGAATTCGAATCGCCTTTGATATCGCCGGTGAGAGAGAACTGTTAGGGTTTCTGTTCGCGGAAAATGAAAAAAAAAAAAAAAATCACCTTATATATTGGGTAAATAATCCGGTTAGCTTTAAAAGTACATTGGTAAACTTTAAGGTTTGGTCCGGTTTAGACGACTTATTCTGGCTGATAATGTACATCAGACGACCTAATATTTAGTCGTCTGGGAACAGAAGACTAAATATTAAGTCGTCCAATACCCTAAAATGAACCCCTAAACTAAAATGACTAAATTAACTTACTAACCACGTTATAAAATCAAATTATACTTCAATAGTGTTTACTATACACAGAAACGAACACGCCTAGGTAATTTTAAAAATTTTCAAAAACGGTTTTAATGCTTTCCAAAATCTAACCCTAAGAACACATACAATACTACAACATATGTTGATGAAACATAAACTAAAGAATATCATGACTCACTACTTTCACTCATCTGGGCTGAAAACAATTGAAATTTGTTATATAAATTTATATCTCTTAAGACATATGTTAATTACATAATTCCAATTTTTCACTTATCAAAATATTTTTTACAAAATTTTTAAATTATGTTTAAGAATAACTGTCCAGACGACTTAACTTAAAGTCGTCTGGACGACTTATTTTCAAGTCGTCTGTTTACAGACGACTTGCGAGGGGTAGAAACGTAAAAAAAAATCCGTTTTTTTGTTTGTTCACAAGGAGATAGTTGTAATTTCAATAGCCTTTTAAGTTACTTTTGCCTTTGACCCAAGTTGGGGTACTCTTTTGGGTTTGACTCCAAGTTTTGAGTCACAATTGGTAATTCTCCCTATATTATATGCTTTATCGTTGTGTCAAAAGTAATAAAAACATTATCTAGATGATTATATATAAAGACATATTGTTCTGCATGTGTACTTATAAAAGAAACAAAAGTCATTTTAAAATATAGAGAGAGGTTGGTCCCGGATATTTTGGAAGGAGTGGTTTCAAAATATGCATTAACGTGCATAGTTAGTTATTGTCATATAATTAGATTTATATTTATACAGAAAAAAATATTGGACACAACTAAATATCAATAGGTCACACTGCAAAATTAATAGAATAGATATGTGCATACGTTTAGGTTACCAAAAATAATGATTTGATATTGATTTTATATAGTATTAAACTATTAATTAAACCAAAATTGATTAAGAGAAACCCATCCGTTATAGATTGGATGAAAAATGAGGATTTGATTTAAAGACATATACGTTCAAATGACTTCGGATAGTATTTTGGGTTTCGGATTCGGGTTTGGGTATCCAAACTAGATCTGTGCATTTTACTCGGACCTAAGGATCTGACCCAGAACTGACCGGAAAATATCTGATTCGAAAATTTATAAGTACTTTTTGGGTCTTAAATTTCTTTTACCCAAAAGAATCAGAACCGAAAAGAACCGACCTGAATAGATACGGATCCGAAAAGAACCGAGCCCAATAGATCCGATCCGGTAAAAACCGATTTGTATCCGATTTAAAAACATGAATATCCAAAATTATGATTTTTATGTTATATGTACATATATATATATATATTATATAATTTGTCATTTAGTTGAAATATCATTTGTTGACAATATTTTTCATTATTTTGTAACATTTTTAAGTAACATGAAGTTTTAAAATTTAGAGTTTAAAATGTTTTATTTTAATTATTAATAGTTTAAGCTAAGTTATTTTGTTAAATTTTAGATATATATGACAAATATTAATTAAATATTGTATGTCATATCTTTTTCAGATTCTAAAATATTTTTGGTTATTTTGTAGGTACTAGAACTAAACCCGAACCAATCCGGATCGGACAAGACCTCACCCGGAATCGACCCAAAAAATTATAAGAACATGGATCTAAATTTCTAGAACCCGAAAGACCCGAATACAAAAAGATCCGACCTAAACCCACTCCGATGACCCAGAAACCCATGCCTAGTCCAAACCTGTTCAATACAAAACTTGGTCGTGTATTATTTCGGTTCAGATTTTCGGATGGAATTCTGGGTTAATATATCTCTTGACTTTATTGATATCAAATCAATGTAACATATTACATGAAACATAAATTACACAAATCATGTTGTTAAGAAGAACTTTTAACAGAGATAGCAGTAACACGATGCTTCCTAACGCATTCGTTAGGATAGGCTGATTCGCTAACTTTCCTCCACTCGTTCTTGGTCTTGAAAGATCTTTCATATGGCTCTCAACTTTGTGAGTAAATACCTTTTTTCTAAAAAGATCATTGGATGCGATCCATCCGTTACATCGCAATCCGTCCCAAACGCTCCCGCTGTAGGAGATAACATGCTTCGTTGTAACGCTCCATGGCGTTGAAATTCTTTTGCTTTGAAACCAATAAAACCATATCTTCAATTTGTTTTGTTGTCGAATTATATGCGGCCTCCTTGCACTAAATACTACACTCTCCGATGCATTCTTTAGGATTCCGAATGAAGAAGATGTGTCCATGAATTCATCATAGACTAATAAGACCATTGCATCCGGTAGTGAACATATTGTTTGATAACAAACTCTAATATCTTCCACCATTAAAGTCAACCACATGGGCTCTTGAATGAACTCGAGTCTCGTAGGCCAAATAACTATTATATGCCATCTGAACCTCCAAAAGTACATCCCACTGAGAATTGACTTTTTCTTCGAACCTGAGTGTAGATCGTGTGTCAATCCCTTGTAATCTCCTGGCCATGGTGGTTTCTGATGTTGATTCCATGCTTGCTCAAATCGAGATCCTCAAGAGAATATACAAACTTGCAACATGTGCAAAGAAAAGTCATCGACACTGTAATTCCTTAACAGAAATTCCAACACCGGAGAGTACCACCCTTTTTGGGGGAAGAGACGCACACCAAACACCCACCGAATATCCATTAATCTTCCCATCCAATTCCTCAGGGTTGGTTGAATTATGGATGATATATCTCGGACGAACGTTACAGTTGATATTCGCCGGTGAAGAAGGCCATGATGACCGTAACTGGTAAAGCGCAACAAAACACGATTTGGTTTCCTCCAAATCAAAAAACTTGATGTCCAATTCAACATGAATTGGTGAGATCACTAAACTAATATGATAATAAGAGAAATAAATAAGAAAATCCGACGGCCGAAGCCGCCCGACACAGAAAATCCCGATGAAAAAAGCCTTTGACGGTAGTTTGGGAATATTGCCTCAAGCGTTGCTATGACAGTTTTTTGAATAGTTACTTTAGGTCTGTTACACTTTTATCAGATATATATATATATATACTTTTTATATATGCAACAAAACAAGAAAGTTAATATTCGTTAAAAAAAACTAGAAAAATAATATTTTAACATTGGAAATTATTACCATTAGGTGACAAGAAAAGGGAAATTTTTTTTCCGACATTTTATTTTAGGGAAATTGGGGCCTATAACCATGAAAAAACCATAATTAGAAGACTAGCTATTTACCCTAACAGATCAGTAGATGCCGTTACATCCCTATATACTAAAGCGCAAGTCGCCTCTCCAATAAAATCGTTACAAGTGGAAACTTTTTTTTAAATTAAAAATAATCAACAAAAGAAAAAATATTTCTATCCCTAATTTTCAGCAACTCCTTTCTAATATTCTCAGAATATTACATTCACCTTAACTTACCACGATTTCAAACGGTTTTCTTCTCTTGTATTTCAAAAGAAAAGTTTTTTTCTCATTTTTTTTCTCGGTTATCAAACCAGTTCATCTTTCCTAAATTTTCAAATTTGATCTCGACTGGCTCTTTCATATCTACTTTCTTCTGTCTATACCAATTCAAAGTTTTTATTATTCATCATCTGGATTACTTCTTAAAAGTTCATGATCAAAAAAATTTTAGATCGAACAGTGGAATGCAGTCTTCTTTGAATCTTTCTCAAAGCAAAAGTTGGATCGGTGGTCGAGTTTAAATTATGTCGGAAAGAGATTATTACTGGTACGTGAGCAGATTCTATTTTGTTGCAGGTATTCACGTCACGGTGGTTTGTAATGAGTTCATAACTTTTTTTTAACATAATGAGTTCATAATTTTTTCTGCAAACGCAGAGTAATAATATCGCATAAATTTTTTTATTGTTCAGTTTAGAAATCATCTTTGCTTACTGCAGTTTTTTTTTTTGCTTACTGCAGACTTGGATAAACACCAAAACATAAAAAGTAGAGCGCACGACCACTTTCACGTCATACGTACGCAACTCCCAAAACCTTGGCACAAAATCTAACAGTTTCATCTTCTTTATTCTTGCTTTTCTCTTCCTTCTTCTCTATGTTTCATATTCTTCATCAATTTTTTTTCCCAGATTTTCAGTGCATCAGCCAAAATCAATAGAGGTTTGTGACTACTATACTTGTGGTCATTTGTCAATTCTTCTCAAATCTATATCATTTGACTCTTTTAGCGTGATTCATGTAGAATATGTCACTTAATTTAGTTATACTGTTGATTACAAGTTTTTTTTTTTAAAGTAAGAAGGGGATATACAAAGCTTATTTTTCAAAAGAAAAATACAGGAAAATAAGATCATTGTCTACAAATGAGGAGATATTGGGAATTCAGTTATGTCACAACTTTTTTGTAAGCACTACGTAGCAAAAAGAAATAACGTCCAATAGAAAAGGTAATAGATTCTGCAAATTTTAGAGTTCTATCTTTGCTTTTTCATATTTTCGATCAAATTTTTATTACAAACTAGCTTTGCATTTCCCCCACAAGCATTGATCTTCATTGTGTCTTATGTTTTTGTATATTTTACAGTTTGTTCAATGTTTTTTTTTTCTGAACTGTAGTTTGTTCAATGTTATTATCAGACATATTCGTCCTGCCACCTTTTCATACAAATTAATATAAAGTGTAAGATCGTGAACCAGATGTTTCTCTTAATGAGAGTAACTCATTTCAAAGCGTGTGCACTATAGTGTAAGATAGTCAGGTATGGTGCTAATATATCTTAATATTGATAACAAATTTAAGGAATTCTTTATCCCGTACGTAGTACGGGACGAAACACTAGTATATATATATACTGTAATACCACTTTCTTTAACCGGCGTAACCTGCTAACAAAAAAAAATAAATAAAAAATTTAACTACAGAAAAATAGATCGTGGTTTATCCTTCTTCACATCTTCCCATTGTTTCTTCCATATATAACTTTATCAAAAAGGAAAGATCTTCGGCACCAATATGCTCCATCATCGCCTCCATCCGATTTTGAAAGATTTGCCATCTCCATTCCAATCGTGTACTTTTCTCCGCTTCAGCCATCCTCCGACATCGTACGGCGTATTTCTCTCCAACTTTACCAAGTCGATTCTTCTCATATCTTCAGAAGTACTGTAAGTTCGTAGATTTCTTCTTCGATTATCTTCATCTTCTCGTCGTCTGTGATTATATATTTTTATTTTGGGCTTTTATTGAAAATCACAATTTAGATTCATTTGTGTGGAATATAATTGATTTCAATTGTTTTGTGGGTTGACATAGTATGATATTTCCAATCTCCATTCAATCTGACATGAAATAGTATAAGTACCCAACTGCACTATTCCACTTGAGATAGTATCACTTGCTACTCTGCTCAGCTTGGATGCGCTTCCATTTAAATTGTGTTTTCTCTTCCATTTGAATAGTATGGTTTATGGTTTATGTTGCTGTGTTTAGTCTGTCATACCTTCGATTTGTGTTTTCTTTGTTATATATATTACACAGTACACGAATTTATGGGCTCAAAATAGTACTCCCTCTGTTCCAAAATAAGTGAGTTTTGAGGTTTTTGCACGTTGATTAAGAAATTACAAACTTTTATTCTATTTTTCTCGTTTACCTAAAAACAATAATGATTAAATTAATTTCAACCAATAAACAATTATACTACAGAATATAAATAATTAAAAATATTAAAATACATTTATCTTTTACCTAGAAACTTGAAAACATCACTTAAAATGGAACAAAAAAATTTCCCTAAAACTCCACTTAAAGTGGGACGGAGGGAGTATAATTATTCAACTACACTATTCCACTTCAAATAGTATCACTTGCTACTCTGCTCAACTTAGATGCGCTTTCATTTGAATTGTGTTTTCCCTTCCATTTGAATAGCCTAGTTTAGTGATTTAGTCATTGTGTTTAGTCTGTCATACATTTGACTTGTGTTTTATCTGATATATATTACACAATATACTAATTTAATTTTCCGTGTGGGATAGCATTGCAATTTACTTTGTTTGCGCTTGTACGTAGCACGATATCTACCTGCTCTATTCTATGCGAGATGGAATGGTCGACTTTTCTGTTTTTATACTATTATATCTGAGATTCATACGGCTGCTTAACTCTTCCACTCAGATGTGATAAAGTCTTTTGTCTCGTATGCTGTACCATTCTTTATCACCCTTTATAACATGTAAATTATATTCAACTCTTCATATAAACAAACAAAATAATTTGCTATGTCCTAACCGTGTTACACTCTTACTTTCGTTGTGCATGTTTGGCATAGACAATTTAGGTCTTCCATGTAGATTATTCGAGACATGCTTTGAATCCATTGGAAAGAAAAAGGTTGACAACTACTTCAACCTTTGTTGGATTGAAGTGCTCAAGAGTGCATTAGAGGATGAGGACTTGACGATATTGACTGCGTCACAGTTTTGTAAAGTATTGCAGATGGGGGACCATACATTCTCTTTGTATTTCCTGTACTTCAATCATGGTTGTATTATTCATATAATATCATGTAAAATAGTACGGTTTCTAAGAATATAACGCTTCTGGAAAGTTAACAATGTCAATGGGATAGGGTTTATATTTCCCTAACTTGGTTTTAGTGTTTAGTGTTAAGTATTTTCTTGCCCATCCCTATTAGCTTTGTATTCGATATAACTCAATCGTGGTTGTAGTATACGTGTAGTAGCATTTAAAATAGTATGGTGTATATAGAATATAATGCTTCTTGAGAGTAATATAAATGCATGCGTCCCGGATTCAGACAAGTGGGTTTAATGTACCGAAGATTTGGATTGCCAGTAGATTAGGGTTTACATTTCCCTAATTTGGGTTTATTGTTTAATATCAAATATTTTTCTAACCTGGGTGTGGTTTAATTAGTAGGTTCTTAATCTACGTTATGTTGTTCATATTATTAATAAGTTGAATAGTATGTGGATGTTCTTAACAGCTGGAATAATATGATGTACATAATATTCCACTCCACACGGAATAGTATAGTTGCACAATATGATGTTCCATTCTATTTTCAAGTTGGGTGACTGACTAAGTTCATGTTTATTTATGCAATATTTGACTTCATTTGGTAAAATATTACATACTTTGCTTGTATGATGCACATTTCAATTGTCGCTATATTATGTACATGCTCTTTGAATTTGAAGTATATTTGTATTTCTAGTATTCTATCTATGATATATAGTATGGAAATACGCTTCTTGGATTCTCCGTTTGTTTAACGTTTTTTACACTTACGATATTCATCTACTCTTCTTTCTGCATAATTTTTTTTTTTGATTTTCATTCCACGTGCTTCTTAAATTCTCTCATTGTTACTATGGGATACAAACGAACCACGTTGTTGCTTTATTTGAAGGAAACCGGTTAGATGTCCCTTAGAAGGGTATTACCAGATAGAATGAAGGCAAAAAGACAGTAAATACATTATGTCAAAATCATATTTATTCTCTTTATTTCGCTTAGAAATAAGGCTATTACGCCAATTCACCATTTATTTTATTTATTTTAAAAGGAACTTTATCGTTGTCCAAAAAAAAAAACTTTATCGATCTCCTGTGGAACAGTTGTTCTACCCAAAAGCTTTCTCGATCTCCCTCGTCTCCTCTGGCTTCGTAAGTTTGTCTCATATCCTGTCTTTCGATCCGAAGAATCATCTTTGCTTCTGGGTTGGTTAAGTTGCAAACGGATTAGCCCTAATTGATTTGGTATGGATTCGTCTAGAGAAGATTTGATCAGCAATTTGCCAGATGAGATTCTCGGCAGAATCCTGTCTTTAGTTCCGACAAAAGTGGCTGCTTCCACATCTGCTCTGTCCAAGAGGTGGAGGAATCTGTTGTGTCTTATCGACAGCCTTTGCTTTGATGAGTCGGCGGTTGTTTATCCCAACGAAGAAGAAACAACAAGTGGTTCACATCGATTCTTAGATTTCGTCGAAAACACTTTTGCTCTGCTAAGCAAATCTCCCATCATCAAGAAACTCTCTCTGAGTCGTGTACATGTATATGGTCATGGGCCTCATGGCCACAGCGTTGACACATATTATTTATACGCTCGTGTCTGCAGTTGTTTCACGCGTTGGATTACGACTGCATTGGGACGTGGTTTATTGGAGCTACACTTGCACGCCGCACGCTTTGCTGGTCTTGAAATAGAAACAGAGTTGTTAACGAGCAACACACTTGTTAAGCTCACAATATCTTGTGAATTCTTCATTGAAGTTAAGCGTGTGTTTCTCCCAGCGCTCAAGTCACTGTCTCTCTTGTCAGTTTCAGGGCTCGATCATCCCAACTATTGTCGGCTTATCGATGGCTGCTCTCTGCTGGAAGACCTATATATACGTGATGGTGATTATCCTGTGCCGCCAGGTTGCGGTCTGCATGTGCAAAGTGCATCCATCAAGCGACTTGTGGTTTATACCGGTATTACCGTTCCCAGCCACAGAGATAGATCCGGCTTTTACGGAGTGGTTTGTTTTGATGCACCAAGTCTTGTCTACCTTGACTATTCTAGTTATGTCGCTGAAAATTATGAGTTTATTGATTTGGACATGCTTGTTGAAGTTAGACTGAGTCTGAAGTTATGGGATTCCATTACTGATTATGATGAGGCGCCTATATTTGGTGATGTTACAAATCTAGTTCTTGGTATAAGAAACATTACAACCCTTCACCTCTCTCCAGAGTCCCTTGAGGTCAGTTTCTTTTTTCCTCTTTCGTCTATTGATTGTTTTCTCTACTTATGTACGAGTTTTCTTCTTGTGAGCAGACGTTTCATTTCTGCTGTAAATCCATGCCTGTGTTCAGTAACCTCCTTAAGTTATCTATCGAGAGTGACAAGGAGAAAGGTTGGCAAGCAATGCCACTTTTGCTCAAGAGTTGTCCAAATCTAGAAACCTTAGTCATCAAGGTATTGTTTTCAATTTTCTTTCACTGAGATACTTTTTTCTGTTATCGTTACTTGTTATTCATGTCTAACTGGTCTTTGGTTTCAGGGTCTTGTGCACAGGGTAACAAATAGATGCGGAGATGCATGCCCTTGCATCTTCAAGAAGCAGAAGAATAAGAGAGCGAATAAAAAGAGGAAAATTGTGAAAGAGGAGGAGATAGTATGCTGTTTAGAGACATGTCATGTGAAGGTGCTAGAGATATCAGAGTATGGAGGTTCTTTTCAAGAGCTGAAACAGATGAGACATTTCTTAGGCAAGTTGGAATGTCTTGAAACTGTGAAAGTTGCTTTTAACTCAGACAACAACAACAACCGGGAGTTCTTGTGGGCTAACCTGCTTGCTCTCCCCCGAGTTTCATTAAAGTGCAACCTCCATTTCATATGATTTTTTTCTTGATTTGGTGTGTTACTGTGATTGTAACTTAACATGAATATTTGATTTTATCATAAAATTTGTTCCTGTAAATTCATACATGTAAGGAAGAATAAATTTTACAAGTTATTGCAAGGGATCCTCTTAGCTTCTTTTCTCAAAGCTCAATGAGATGGTTGTGCTGAGAAGATAAGCATCAAATTTGAGTTTTGAAAACAATGGTAAATGAGGGACTATGTTGTATCAAAATGCAAGCTGATTTGTAAGCAAACATATAGGCCTGTTCTTTTTATGGTCGCTGACGCAGCGTCAGCGTCTCAAAATTTACTCATCAAAATCGGAAAGATAAATGGTAGAGAACAAACGAGTTGCCGCTGCGATCACTTTTTACAACGGCCGCCGGTGTTTTCCATGACGCTGTGTAAACCAGCGACAGTTAAAAGGGAGCTGCGTCTGATATTAATGAAGGAAAGTAGGATGCCAGCGGTGTTCTCCACATACTTGGGCAAAAAGTCGGTTATAATTTTGGTCATTCACCGCTGCGTCAGCGACTGTAAAAAGAACAGGTAGTCAAATCCGACAGTTGAGCTTCTACACCACCACACACGACACACACGTCACTTCTAGTAACCTTTATAAAGATGGACTAAGAAGATTATAGTACCAAGGCCAAAAAATCACAGGTTGAATTGGACCGTCTAATAATGTAGAAAAGCTACCTAAATCTAAGAAGAATTCATTTATATATGCAGATGCATGTGACTAAAAAAAGCAGTCTGTTATGAATCTGTACATATATCTATTAGCTTTCATTGTATGTGTCACGAATATCAGTGAAAAAAAGAGAGAAAATCTGGAAGTTTCATAGACAGAAAAGGAACAAGCAAAGCTTTTATGGACAAATGTGTTTAGGGGAAGTGAGTTTCTGATTGAGGAATGGCTTAGTGCAACGGGTAATTTGAAGCCCATGTGGAGATGCTGGTGGTGGCAGATGTGTAAGTAGTGGTCTCGGGTGGTAACGCTAGCTCGCTTGGGTTCGGGTTCTGCAAGATAGTTACATAAAGAGTTGGTATCCGAAACAAAGTTTCCTTTCTACAGAATATACGAGCAAAGATCCACTTACAGAGCACATATCATTGTCATATGGGAGGTTCTGGAGAGTAGAGAGAGAAGCTGGTCCTGAAAATTGCTGACAGTAAATGGTTCCCTTCAACAAATCACAAGAAAATTTCTAACCGTAAGCCTCAATTCCCAAAAGGTAATCAAACCATAACAATCTATCACAATTTTTTTTTTGCCTTTGAAAACAAATATACTTTAGTAACTAACAATATTGAAGATTTTCTTATATATTATTATTATTGACTAACTATATAAAAATAATCATCTAATCTATTAATTTAGGGATTATCTACTATTTGAAGTTCTCATTTAAATTTTGGACTCTTTCATAGTTATTGCTAGAATATATCATGCCTCCTATACAATGCAACCTACCAACTTAAATTAAACCAAATCTTAACCAACATAGATTAGTTAAACCTAACCAGTAACACTTTTATAATATTTTTGGTTAATCTCTTAATATAATTAGATCATATAAAACTGAACCACTCTTAAATCAACGAGTGCATATCATTCCAGACATAAGAGAAAAAATATCCGACTCATTTACAACGTAAGCATACAAAGACCGTATATGCTTATGCTCATTGATCTTCCAAAACCCAAATAATTGTGACATAAATCAACATAGGCTCATGTTCGTATCACTAACTTTACTTCCATATATTTACTCTTCACCTACATCATATCACAACATACACAGTTATGCAAGAACATGATTTTTTTTTGTTCAAACAACCAAATAATGGTGGCATATGGTCAGTAGATTTTTTAAATATGTTTTTTTATATATTACATTTTACGAGACTATGTGTATAAGTTTTTTTTTGAAAAATAACATAACTATGTGTATAAGTTAAAAGGTAAAAGGTGTGACAAAATAAATTATTATACTAAAAATGAAAAAAGATTAAATACAAACTAATAACAAGTACAACACAAATGATAACACTATTAAATTCTATATATATTTAATAAATATTATATATATGTCTAATATGTATATATATATATAAATGTTACACAAAATATATATAATATTATATACACATATTATATATACCATATATTATTAATTGAAATTTGACAAATCAATTTCCGCCATTTAGGGCGGGTCCTAATCTAGTTTTTCTATTGTGATTGTGGTATGAATAAGACAGAAAATGTCAAAATATTGTTGATTTTTTGGTGCGCTTCAACTTTGATATGTTTGTCTATTTGGTTATAGAAGAATTTTAAAAATAGTTAAAAAAAATTGCTTCACAGAAAAAAAAAATTAAAAGAACGTTATTTTCAAGAATCAAACATATTATTGATTTCATGTTGCATGTTTATGAACAAGTAAAATGATGTTAAGTCTAACCATAAGTTTCTTTACGAATGACTTGGTTTTGTTAACGAAAAAATATCTGAAGATATTAGTATCAATCCTAATATATTGAGTTATTGGTTTGAAATTTCAGTGAATATTTGATTTATCTGGATATGAAAATTCTAACACATATTGTATAATTTCAGTGAATATTTGACTTGGTTTGATTTTTATTGACTGGATTCATGGGTTATCTCTACTGCGACTTTCTCGGTTAATGTAAACGGTGATCTTGAGGGATTCTTTAAAAGTTCTCGTGGGCTGAGACAGGGCTGCTCTCTTTCGCCGATCCTGTTTGTCATTATCATCAATGTACTGACGTTCCGGTTAAATAAAGCAGCAAGACTTGGCAGATTTGGATACCACCCAAAGTGCAAAGAAGTTGACTTAACCTATTTAAGTTTTGCAGATGATCTGTTTATTTTCACTGATGGTTCTGCCCACTCTTTATCTGGTGTAGTGGAGGTCCTCAAAGAGTTTGAGAGGGAATCGGGTTTGGCTATTAATATGAGCAAGTCTGCACTTTACATGGCGGGAGCTACATTGATTGATCTGCGGGAGCGAGCTACTCAATTGGGTATACCTCTGGAAACTCTGCCAATTCGATACCTCGGATTACCCCTGACCACAAAAAATATGACTCGTCTGGATTACGAACCGCTTATCGATAAGATTCGCTCTCGGTTTTTATCTTGGACTAGCAAGACCCTCTCATATGCTGGAAGATTGCAGCTCATTAAGTCAGTAATCACAAGTACCTCAAACTTTTGGTGCTCTGCTTTTAGACTTCCCACCGGCTGTTTACAGAGAATTGAACAAATGTGTTCAGCCTTTCTGTGGTCAGGATCCCCTATCATCTCCTCTAAAGCAAAAGTAGCTTGGTCCGATCTGTCTGTTCCTAAAAATGAAGGAGGGTTGGGAATTCGAAGCTTGAGGGACACGTCAATGGTTTTCTCGCTGAAGCTAATATGGTTGGTTCTTTCAAGAAAGTCTTCCCTTTGGGTCTCATGGGTGACTCATTATCTTATTCGGGATTCATCCTATTGGGATATATCACCGAATACTACTTGCGGTTCCTGGATGTGGCGGAAACTTTTAAAGCTCAGGGATGTTGCGTCTACTTTCTTCAAGTCTGACATTAGAGATGGTGCTAGTACTCACTTTTGGACGGACATTTGGTGTGGCTCACAACCTCTGATCCATGCCTCGGGAGCTGCGGGAACAATATTTCTGGGCATTGGTCGGAAAGCAAAGGTAGCTGATGCTGCGGATGCTTTGGGTTGGAAGTTACGGAGATGCCGTGGCCGAGTTATGCAGGAAATAATTGAGAAAATAAATAGAGTACCTCCCCCAAGACCTGAAGCTGGCGAGGATAGACCCCTTTGGAAGCAAGGACAAGATCGATATGAGGAGAAGTTTGTCTCCAAAGCTACGTGGGACCAGCTAAGAACAACTCATGTCAAAGTGGATTGGTTCCGAATTGTATGGTTTCCGCAAGCTCTTCCACGCCAAGCATTTATTACTTGGCTAGCTTGCCGTAACAGACTAGATACGGGAGATAGAATGAGACAATGGGGTCTGATCCAGATATGTCCGTTGTGCGGTGAACCAAATGAGACGCGTGACCACCTCTTCTTTGCCTGCCTATTCACATTCACAGTATGGTTTATGTTGATGAACCGATTCCTTGAATCTCGCATCAAACCAGACTGGTCTAGGACGCTTGCAAGCCTTAGGAATAACAGGCTCAATAAGCTGGACTTTCAACTTGTGAAGATGGCTTTTCAAGCATCAATATACTGGATTTGGAGAGAGAGAAATGGGCGTCGCCACCATCACTCTCCAAACTCCACAGTATACATTGCTCGAACCATCCATCGTGAAATGCAGAACCGCCTACTGGCACTGCAGCAAGGAAGTACAGACCAAGAAGATAATGAAGGGCTGCAAAAATGGAACTCTAAGGCAATATTGCCTTAACTCCTGGAAGTCCTAAATTATCATTTCTTCTGTTTTTCTTCTTCTTTTCCTATTTGTCCCAAGTGAAAGTAGAGCGTTCTTGTGCTCGTCGCTCTTTTGTTTCTCCATTGTCCTTTGATCCCATAGTTTAGGATCAAACGATTGTATCATTCTTTTTTGTTGTTATAAAGTTAACATTTCAACAAAAAAAATTGTAAAAAAAAAATTACTAAGATATTATAACTATTTTAAAATTGCCACATTCACTATAAGGTGACAACAAGATCATGAAGGCACACTTAACAAATCCCGTACGTATCCATATTTAAGTTAATTACAGTGAATTAAACATTATAATGGCTCTCATACCACATGTAAAACTAACTTTTATGATTTCTATAGTGGAATTTATCTAAAACCATAATCTAGTTTATTTTTATTCAACCTTAACATTTTATTAGATAGTAAGAACCAAACTAACTTTGATCTATGCTTGCTTTGGTTTGGTATTAGATCAATTCCCTAACTGATTTGTTCTTACTTTGTTTTTTTTATATCTTAAAGTGATTTTTTATGGAGAAAATCACAAATCTATCTTCTATAATTATTTTCTAGTGTGTTTTGATTTTGTGTTATTGTACAGAAAGTTTTTGAATAATTACAGAGTACTAAACTTGTAACCACACAAAAATACTACAGAAAATAAATCTGAGAAAAAATAAAACGAAATATTAAAAATTGAAAATAAACTAATAAAATATATTTGTTGTCGTCATCTTTATTGACAATAATTTTTTTTTTGAAAGTGCATTGTTGCCTTGATTTAAAATCCATCTACGGTACGGGTTCATTGTCTTCAAGCTCTATGTCTTATCTACTCTCCGTTGTAAAATTATTTTCTACAAATCTTCATATGAATGCCCTCAATTTTATCTTCCAGATCCATACATGAACGATAATGTGCAGAAAATTTCCGACAAAAACCATTGTCGGTTTTACTCAGTGCCGTGCGAAGAGTTATAGGGGCCTAAGGCAAGTTTTTAAAATAAATTTATTTACAGCTATAATGAAAACAATTTTCAAATAAAATATATCATTTTCACTAAATATACAAATCTAACACTGTACAAGAATAAATTTATCATGTGCTATATTATGTCATATAGAAAACAAATATACATGAATTCAGAAGATGAGTTAGTCGACTATGGTGGAAAATATTTTTTTTAAAACCAAAGTCTAAACCACTAAAACATAAACTGATTAAAATTTTGGGGTTCTAAAAGTGTTATATAAATTGGGGGCCTGAGGCGAATGCCTTTTTCAATACACTGTAGGCACGCCTCTGACTTCAAATTGTGTCACATGTATGCTGCAAAATACTATGACGATTTTCCGTCAAATCTTCTCATATCATTCATTCATAATGGAAGCTTCAATGATCGTGAATATAAATGGAAACTGCAATGATAATGAATGGTGGATGATCCGGAGATAAAGTTTGGTTTGATCACAAGAATCAAATCAAGAATTGAGAAAATTTTGAAAAAAAGGAAGAAAACCAAACTAGTTATCAAATATAAACAGATGAAGAGATGTGAATCAGGAGTCATAATTCCATTAACGGACGCAATGCTTCTCAACTCATTGGATTAAAATGTGTGTTAATCGCAAACATTGGATTAAATTCTATTTTACAGATAAAGATGCCATCACCTAGAATAAGCAGAACCCTTTTATAATTATTTTCTAGCATGTGTTGATTTGTATCATCGTTGTTACCAACACTAAAATTTTTCACACAAATAACCATCATCACCTTTTCATTTATGTCTTTTTAAAAACAAATTTTAATGTGTGTCTCTATAATTACACGTTTTCATTTGCATCTTTTTACTTAATGGATATGAAAATGAGATATTTATGGATATTGACTATATATATTTTGGAAATGAAAAACATATTCTTAGACAAAAGATAACTTTTCAAAAAAAATTATGATAAAAGACACATTGTTATACCTTTTTACAATCTTTTAAAACATAACTAGATCTTGATCCACGCAGCCGCGTCGATGTAAATTTTCAAAAAAAAAATTTCATAGACATTTTATTTTTATTTTGTATATTATAAGCACTTTTGAAATGTTGTTTAGAAAAATAAACAATTATTTCGTTTCAAAAATATTGTAACATTTCAAATAAAATTAAAGTCAGGCAGAAATAAATTTATCTTCTTAGATTATAATTATAAAGTAATTAATTAAACATTAAATGTTATTTATTAGTTTTTTCAAAAAATGAATTTTCAAATATTAACAAATAACATTGACATACATTTAATAAATTACATATGAAGGTATACTATTAAATAAAAAATTCAAATCTATATTTATTCAAAATATATATTCTACTAAAATAGAAGTTGTGACTTCTATTCATGTGTAATTTTTTTTTTAAATGAACATTTCCTAGAAAATCAGATTTTATTTATTTCTACTTAACATGTTGACATCATTAAGATATCACATCTTATATAATCAACACATAACACCTTTCTATAATACGGTTTAATATAATTTTTAATTGTTACAAAAACATTTAAATATTTTATATAATAATGCATTAATTAAATTAATAGTTAGTATTATAATTTTATTCAAATAAATTCAAATCAAAATTTGATCATAAAATTAAATAAATATTTATGCTATTTTCATAAAATTTCTAATTGTAGTATATATTATACTATGATAAAAGTACTATATGGATTAAATGTTAAAATCATAGTAAATTAATAAAGTAACTTATTTTATTTTTAAAAATCATTATATTATAAATATGATACACCATTAAAAGGGGTTTAACTCAGTTACCACTATGTATAATTTATTAAGGAATCAAATATGAATTTGTTAACCAATCCGGTTTTATAGAAGTGGATTGTTATTGTTAGAAGAGATATATTATTAAGCAATAATAAATGAATGATAACTGATTTTTAGTGTGAGTCTATTTTTAAAAATATCACAAATGAATCAAGATTATGACTTATGTTTTAATATAGTAGATATAAATTTTAATATGAAAATATTTTACGAAAATACATCTCTTTATACATTTTAACAATTTAAAGAAAAAACAAATGCAATATTTAGGTTAAAAAAGCATAACTTTTCAACATTGCTTGGATTCCTATTACTTTTTTTTTTGAACAACATGGATTCCTATTACTAATAAATTAGAACTGGTATAATGACTTTTTTTTTGTAACACAACTGGTATAATGACTTGACTGCCAAATGGGGTTCTCCTCATTCATTTCTTAACCAAAAGCCAAAAAAGACTCGTTGAGTTTGAATACGTTAGGTAGAGAGGGTCCCCTAATTCTCATAGTTATTAATTTATTATTATTATCTAAACAAATATTATATGTTCAGAGAATTGCCCTTTCCCTTTTTATTTTTTTAACCAAAATATTATTGACAACAAAAATAAATAGGAACCAGAAAGAAAAAAAAAAAGAGAAGAAGATGCTTTCCCATTTCCTCAGCATCGCCACACTCTCTCTTTCTCTTACCCCCCGCCGACGGTGAACTCGTTTGTCGGTTATCAAAAATCCGAGAGCAACGAGTTAAGTCGAAACACGATCCTCTTCAGATCTGCATTTTGCCCGAAACCGCATGTCCATCCAATAGTTGAAGAAAGAACAAACACAGCTTCAGCTCTCACTTCAAGATTCGTTTCCTCCAGAACCTACATTTTCTCCCCTTGTAAGCCATCTTCCTACATTCAACTTCTCCTTTCCCATGTCTGTGTGATTCGGTCCTAATCTAAGAGTAGATTTAGTCAAAAAGTTGTTTTCTATTTGGTCTTCAGTTCTGTGTGTCGGCAAGATTCCTTTACATTTTTGTCTTTCCTAATTTAGCAATCTACGATGCATCTATCTCAGAGATTTTCTTACTCATTCAGGAAACTTCTCCCACATGTTTGTTTCTGTCTTTTTTTTTTGAATCTTACTTGGGAATTTATTAGGGTTTTTCAGATCTGTGTTCGCTTGAATTGTGAAACCTGAACTCTTTTTTTTCTTGATCCTAGAAGTCAAACCAAGTCTTGATTTATCAATTAATTAATATGTAACTTACTTACACTATAGATTGATATGGACCGACGAAGTTGGCCTTGGAAGAAAAAGTCATCTGACAAAACAACCATAGTGCTTGACTCTGCAGCTGATACTTCTCATCCTCAACTTGAAAAGGTTAATTCTTTTTTTTTTCCAACTCTTTTTGATTCTTTCTGATGAAACTGATTCTTTTGCTAATTTAATTTGGAAACAGGACGTTGTTGTTAAGAAGCCAAAGTATGTCCAAATCTCCGTGGAACAGTACACACATCTCACTAGCCTCGAAGAACAGATAAAGACATACGATGTTCAGATCAAATCCTACGAGAGCCAAGTCGAAGCCTACGAGGAGCAAGTCAAAAGCTTTGAAGAACAGATCGAAGCGTACGATGAGAAGGTTCAGAGCTACGCCGAGCAAGTTGAGAGACTGAACGAGGACAAAGAGGATTTGAGCGGGAAGCTCGCCGCTGCTAACGAGGAGATAGAGACCAAAGAGGCTATGGTGAAGCAACACTGCAAAGTCGCTGAAGATGCTGTGGCTGGTTGGGAGAAAGCCGACGGTGAAGCGTTGACGTTGAAGAACACTTTGGAGTCTGTTACTCTCTCGAAGCTCACGGCTGAAGACCGTGCGGCGCATTTGGACGGTGCGTTGAAAGAGTGTATGAGGCAGATAAGGAACTTGAAGAAAGACCATGAAGTGAATCTGCACGATCTTGCGTTGAGCAAGAGCAAGCAGATTGAGAAACTAACGATGGAGTTTGAGAAGAGGGTCTCTGACTATGAGCAGGAGCTGCTGAGGTCTGCGGCGGATAGCGATGCCTTGTCAAGAACGTTACAAGAACGGTCCAACATGTTGGTGAATATCAGCGAGGAGAAGTCACGAGCCGATGCTGAGATCGAGACGTTGAAGAGCAATTTAGAAATGTGCGAAAGGGAGATAAAGTCACTCAAGTATGAGGTTCATGTAGTTACTAGAGAGCTGGAGATACGCAACGAAGAGAAGAACATGTGTATTAGATCTGCGGAGGTTGCTAACAAGCAGCACTTGGAAGGTGTGAAGAAGATAGCTAAGCTGGAAGGAGAGTGTCAGAGACTTAGAAGTCTCGTGAGGAAAAAGCTGCCAGGACCAGCTGCACTTGCTCAGATGAAGCTTGAGGTTGAGAGCTTAGGAGGCGGAGACACCAGAGTCAAGAGATCTCCGAGCAAGGCTTCGAGTTCTCCGTGCAAGTCTCCGAGAGGGTATTCATCTTCTGGCTCTGAGTTTTCTGTCGATAGTTCACAGAAAGTGCAGAAGGAGAATGAGTTTTTAACAGAACGTTTGCTTGCTATGGAAGAAGAGACAAAAATGCTTAAAGAAGCGTTAGCAAAGCGGAATAGTGAGCTGTTGGAGTCACGGGATCTTTGTGCTCAGAGCAATAGTAAGCTTCAAAGCTTGGAAGCTCAACTACAACAGCAAATCAATTCTCAGAAGACGAGCAATCCGTCAAGTTCGATCTCTGTTTCTGAAGATGGGAATGATGATTCCGGAACTTGCGGTGTATCTTTATCACAGCAACAGACCAAGAAAGAGAAGGAGATGGCAGCATTGCAGAGAGTTGAGAGTGTTAGTAGTCATGTGGAGCTCATGGATGATTTTCTTGAAATGGAGAAGTTAGCTTGTTTGCCAAATCAACCTAGCGGAAATGATGGTAGTATGGATTCCAAAGACTCTTCAGGTAGTCAAGAGTCAGAAATGGGGAATGTTGAGGCTCATACCGAACTTGAGGAGTCTATTAGAGGTAGTCCAGCAGTGATGGAAATTAGATCTAGATTATCAAAGGTTCTTGAATCTGTATCTGCTGATGCTGACCTAGGAAAGATTGTTGAAGATGTAAAATGCATTTTGCAAGATGTGAATGTTTGTATGGACCAGGACACGCCTTCTGATGTGCAGGTTCATCCTGAAGAAGAGGCAGTCCACCAAGATTTGAAAACTGCTGTTTCTCGGATTCATGAGTTTGTTTTGTTGCTGAGAAAAGAGGTAAGAGCAGCTGTGACCGAGAGTAATGATTTGGTTGAACTGATCGATGGCTTCTCCATCACGTTCAACCATGTTCTAAGTGGTCATCAAAATTTGGACGATTTTGTTTCGGATCTTGCTAACGTTTTCAACCAGGCCATGGAGCTAAAGGTAACATTTAAGGGTCTTGCTTCCTCAGAGGTTGAAGTTGTGAGTCCAGATTGCATAGACAAAGTTGCATTACCGGAGAGCAAGGCTGTAGATAAAGATTCACCCCAAGAAATATATCAAAATGGATGCGTCGACAACGACGAGCAAGAGGTTCCATGTGATGAAAACAGAGTTTTGAGGTATGAGTCAGAGTCCACGTTACAGGAGCTAGAAGAACTGAAATCAGAAAAAGAAAAGATGGCAGTGGATATGGAGGAACTGAAGTGTCAGTTACAAGAATCTGAGAAGATGTTAGCTGAGATTAGAACACAGTTAGATTCTGCTCAGAGGTCAAACAGCTTGGCGGATACGCAACTCAGATGTATGACTGAGTCATATAGATCACTTGAAACACGTGCAGCTGATTTAGAGATTGATGTGAACCAGCTTAAGGAAAAGGTTAGGAGTTTAGAGAATGAGCTTGAGGATGAAAAACTCAACCACCAAGAAGCTATTATGAGGTGCCATGAACTTGAAGAACATATACAAAGGTGAGTAGTATCAGCTTTACATGAATATGAGTCTAGATGTTCCCAATGATCCAGTTTGGTGTTAAGTAGCCTGGATGTTTTCTTACTTATAATTATATATTTTCACTTTTTCACAGAAGCAGGAACACTCCTTTGGTTGCTGTAGAGGACGAAGAAGCTGATATCAAGACCAAACAGGTAATGTTTTATCTCCAGTGACAATCATCTTGTGCTTCTAATGTTTCAGCTCAATAAATTTAGCTTCTTTTCTGCATTTCAATTCATAGCTCTAGATTCTTGATCCAACTAAACTTGTAAAGAAGCTCATTGCTCATACTACAAACAATCAGTTTAGGTGCACTATATACCTGTTTAATAACAGACGCAAGCAAACACATCTATAGACTCTGCACTCACTGATTCCTTAATCATTAGGACTTTGAAGCTTTGAGTTAACGGACTAACATTTACAGGAGAGAGAGTTAACGGCAGCAGCAGAGAAGTTAGCAGAGTGTCAAGAAACCATATTTGTGTTGGGGAAGCAGCTGAAGTCATTACAGCCACCAGAAAGACAGAGTGAGTCCTGTTCTGAGGATGAACTAGGCACCAAGAACCATGCTGTAGACGAAGAAGAATCAGGTAACACTTGGATTAATGAGGTCCCTAGATTTATGGAATCTCCTAATTGTCCTTCTGACTCAGAGACTAGTGAGTTAATGACATCACCATCACGAGTGGGTTCAAGGCTTTCAAGGTCAGGTTCATCTGGAAATCCGACACCAGAGAAATCCTCTAGAGGAATCAGCAGGTTCTTCTCCACCAAATCAGGATATTAGCCTTTGAAGTAAAAGAGAGAAGAAGAAGAAGAAGAAGCTGTGTGTATGTGTACATGACGAAATGTGATGAGAATACTTTTTATGTGGGCTCTTTTTGTCAGTTTTTACATTACCCCTTTTTGTCCAACAACGTGTGCATTTTGATGTTCGTGTTTTGTTATTTGAAGTTTTGAACCAATCAAGGATGTAGCGTTGCATTCACTCACCAATAACGTGCATCTTTTACGAACAAAGCAAAAAATGAAGTATTCTGAAAATTCTGAACCTTATCTAACCAAAGTGGATAGTCGAAGTATGATGAGACCTATAAACTGACCTCACTGACAGTCTCTAGTCTCTGATTTAGTCAATTGTTTATAACATGATATATATTTTGTGCTAAGCAACAAGAGGACTGGGCGAAAAAACCTAATTTGAATCTAATCAACACAAAAAAGAAAAAGAAAATCCAAACTGAAGTGATTTTGAAACAATATGTGAATAGATTTTGTTGTAAGATATTTCAGTAATTTACAAATCATTTTCATTTTCAACACCAAAATGCCAAAACATATCATTTTCAACACCAAAATGCCAAAACATCCTTTCTTTGTTGTATGCATCTGAGTCAGTAATTTACAAATCACTATTCACTCACAAAACAACTCTACATAATGTTTCATCATCATTTTAATTTCCCACTGATTGAATTTAAAAACATATCTCCACAATTTGAAAGTTTGAAACATATTTACACATAATTATTTGTTTTAACGGTTTAGAAAAATCTCTCTCTCTCTCTCTCTCTCTCTCTCTCTCTCTCTCATAAAATTGTACTTAAAATATAATTTGTTTTTAATTTTATTTATGTTTGCTTATAAATTGTTTAGTAAACCCCAAACCAAATTTAATTACGGTTTATGGGGATGAAGTTTTAAACTTAAAAGATTAAATATGTTCCAAACTTTCAAATTATGGAGATATACGTTTTAAAATTTAATAGATGGAAATTACGATGAGGGTAAAACAGTGTTTAAAACTTTTTACAATATGATAATTTTAAGGGAGAAATATGTCGTTTACCCCTTTATAAATTAATAATATTAAAATCATGATTTTTATTAATTTATAAGAAAATAGATTATAAATTAACTTCAGACCAAAAATATGCAAAGTTATAAATATTGATTTATACATTATTTATTAATAAGTGTTATATTAAACTAAGTTTTCTTTATGAAAATAAACTAACATACTTTCTTTATATAAAATTCAGAATTCATATTCTAAGTATTATATCCCCTTGAAAACTAGTTACATATTTTTAAATTAGCGATAAACAACAATACAACATCTAATTATCAATTCTAAACAAGAATCTCATTAAAAATACAAAAACAATCAAAATCATTAATCAATAGCCAAAATCACATGGATTTTAAAGTGATATATAAGTATATTATTTGATTTTCATTCATCATAATCAATGTTCTAAAATACGGTCTAGGTGTCTGTGTCGGCGTTTATGCACTATACAATAGCCGACCGTACTGTTTTCACATTATACAGTATTTTATGCGGATTTATATAATTTGGACACATAGTAGCGTTTAGGCACACATTATGCATTCTACACAGATGCCTTGGCGGATTTTAAGCATTAATATTCAGAAAAATAAACTATTAATATTATTATTTTATTTTATTAGTGTTGTTATATATAATAGTTTTACTTATCTTATGTATTTATATAATTGTCGATATTTTTTAATTTTTTTGAAAAACATTTTAAATTTATTATTTATATATTTAAATGGTTTTATTTTTTTATAATTCAAAACTATTTATATATGTTAAACTATATACTTGTACATAAAATTGTACTTAAAATATATTTATGTTCAGTTTCTAAAACTAATGTGTATATATATATTAATCTTATTTTTATATCTTTGTAAAACTAATCTGTATATGCCCCATTTATGCATCCACTTATACGTCTAGATGATATACAGTCATCTTCCGTGTAGTGAGCACCTAATACGTTTTAGAACACTGATCATAATTAAAAAAAAAAGAAATTTTGACATACACTAGTAATTGTTTAGTCTTCTAAAAATAAGGGAGAAATATGTCGTTTACCTCTTTATAAATTAATAATATTAAAATCGTGATGTTTATTAATTTATAAAAATAGATTATAAAATTAATTTCAGACCAAAAATATGCAAAGTTATAAATATTGATTTTATACATTATTTATTAATAAGTGTTATATTAAACTAAGTTTTCTTTATGAAAATAAACTAACATACTTTCTTTATATACAATTCAAAGAATTCATAATCTAAGTATTATATCCCCTTGAAAACTAGTTACATATTTTTAAATTAGCGATAAACAACAATACAACATCTAATTATCAATTCTAAACAAGAATCTCATTAAAAATACAAAAACAATCAAAATCATTATCAATAGCCAAAATCACATGGATTTTAAAGTGATATATAAGTATATTATTTGATTTTCATTAATCATTATCAATGTTCTAAAATACGGTCTAGGTGTCCGTGTCGGCGTTTATGCACTATACAATAGCCGACTGTACTGTTTTCATATTATACAGTATTTTATGCGGATTTATATAATTTGGACGCATAGTAGCGTTTAGGCGCACATTGTGCGTTCTACGCAGACGCCTTGGCGGATTTTAAGCATTAATATTCAGAAAAATAAACTATTAATATTATTATTTTATTTTATTAGTGTTGTTATATATAATAGTTTTACTTATCATATGTATTTATATGATTGTCGATATTTTTCAATTTTTTTGAAAAAACATTTTAAATTTATTTTCATATATTTAAATGGTTTTTTTATAATTCAAAACTATTTATATATGTTAAACTATATACTTGTACATAAAATTGTAAATATATTTATGTTCAGTTTTCTAAAACTAACGTGTATATATATATATATATTAATCTTATTTTTATATCTTTGTAAAACTATATATCTGTATATGCCCCATTTATGCATCCACTTATACGTCTAGATGCTATACAGTCATCTTCCGTGTAGTGAGCACCTAATACGTTTTAGAACACTGATCATAATAAAAAAAAAAGAAATTTTGACATACACTAGTAAGTGTTTAGCCTTCTAAAAATAATGTGTCTCCGAACTAAATTGTTTTGTGTAGTTTTCCTTTAATGATTAAACAAATTGCATCGAATTATAAGGAGTGTTAGAGCACCTCCAATATATTATTTCAATTTTTTAAATGAAATAATTCAATAATAGAATAGAGTTTCACTCTAATCTTATTATATTTTAGAATAAAATATAATAATAAAGAAAATAAAATTATTACATTATTTGGAATTAATTTGATTTTTACTTGAATTATGGAGTAGAAAATTCTCTATATCATGATTCATTGTTTGATTCTTTTGGACATGCCCTGAAACATTCAATATTGGTGTTGTAAACATTGAACAATTTCTACAAGATGAAAATACATTTTTATACACTATTGAATTTTGATAAAATTCATTAATGCAAACATGAAATTAAAATTTTGTAGCGCGGATACGATCCTTAATGGTTCACTTTAGTAGCAAAAAATTTCAATATTGCTAATATATTATATAATTTCTAGTGACTGATCTCTTTCTTATTAAAAATAAAATTTGATGATGTGGATTATTTGTTGTTAAAAAAATTCTATATATTGAATAAGAAGAAAGTAATGATATCACTCACGCTACATACCATTTTCTAATTTTTGATATTTTTATATTCTTTTAATTATTTAGAATCAATAATTTTATCATAAATTAAAAAGAAAATATAATATGTATGCAAGTATATTATTTTAAATTTTCTATAAATAGAGATTAGGTTTATTTGTAAAATAATAATTATTAATTATTAAAATGTGTATTGATTTTTATTAAACAAAACCATTGATGTGTGTGAAAATTGAATGTTTGTAATGATGAGGTGAAATAATAAAAAATGATATAGAATGTTACAGGATAAAAAGTTTGGTATATTTGAATCCTTCAAATCTTTTGGAAATATTTTCTTATTAAAATAAAAACCATCAGCAAATATTAATAAACTTTGTAAATGGAACAGTTGACCATACTAGGGAGACTACATACAAAATACTTTGGGCCCTGCATGATGCAACATTTTCTTTTGAATTTTCTAGACATGAAATATGTTTGATGACAAAGCTATTAGACTTTTCTAATAGATCATATATACACATCGGGGTGTTCAATTTAGTTTTCAACTGTTGAATGTTTGCAATGAAACTATTAAAATTAGCTGGTTTATTTGTAGTTGATTTTTTCAACTAGTTAAACAAAAAAATGGGATAAATAATATATTATTTGATGATTGGTAACTAAAATTATTGTAAGTTTTTTATTTCACCCAACTTTAAAAAGGTTTATGATGAGGGATTGTGGTATACTAAAAAGAATATTCATATATTCAGATTTTAATATATGAACTTAGTTCCTTATAAATAGGTATGTGGAATAATTGGTTTTAAAAGAAAACTAGAGCTAATGAAAGAATTGACACATTTCCAATTCATGTGATTTATTTATTTATTTGTTTGGACAAGACTTAGGTTCACCCCCTATAGTGAACCTTTAAATTCACCACACCATTTATGACCAATGAAAATGACATGTAGATAATTAAATAAAATATTATAAATTTATTTTAAAATAGTTAAAAAAGAATAGTGACAATTCTAAACCACAAATCTTAATTTTTAAACCCTAAATATTAATTTCTAAATCCAAACTCTATACCCTAAACCAAAATCATATACCCTAAACCCAAATTTTAGACCCTAAACCCAAACCATAAACCTTAAATCTAAATCTAATACCCTAAATCCAAATTCTAGACCCTAAACCCAAATCCTAGACCCTAAACCCAAACCGTATACCCTAAATCTAAATCCTAGATCTTAAACCCAAACCGCAAACCCTAAATTTAAATTTTAGGGTTTAGGGTTTGGATTTAAGGTCTAGGATTTGGGTTTTGGATATACGGTTTGGGTTTAGGGTTTACGATTCGGGTTTAGGTTATAGAATTTGAGTTTAGGGTATAAGGTTTGGGTTTATGGTCTACGATTTGGGTTTAGGGTTTAGGTTTAGATTTAAGATTTATGGTTTGGGTTTAGGGTTTAGAATTTGGGTTTGGGTTTAGGGTATAGAATTTGGGTTTGGGGTCAGGTTCTAGGATTTGAGTTTATGGTATAAAATTTTGATTTAGGGTATAGGGTTTGAATTTAGAAAATAATGTTTAGGGTTTAAAAATTAAGATTTGTGGTTTAGAATTGTCATTATTTTTTTTAACTATTTTAAAATAAATTTAATATATTTTATTTAATTATCTACATGTCATTTTCATTGGTCATAAATGGTGTGGTGAATATAAAGGTTCACCATAGGGGGTGAACCTAAGTCTTGTACTATTTGTTTTCACACTTTCATCCGAGGATTTAAAGTTAAGTCAATTGATGTTTTTTTATTTATTTTCTGGAAAAAAAAGTCCACTTGATGTTTTGTTTCTCTTTAGTCGTTGTTAGAGCATCTCCAACCCTACTCCATTTTCTACTCCAAACATCATTTTGAAGTAAAATCCTCTTCAACCCCACTCTATTTCCAACTCCAAAATGGAGTAATTGCTAGGGTTACTCCATTTATGGAGTAATCTTACACATTACTCCATTTTAGAGTTGAACTTTTTTTATTTATGAAATGGTCCTTTAAATATTTAATGTTCTTATTTTTTACTTAAATAATATTTTAAAATGATACAACAACATAAGTTATTTCATTATTTAATAATTTGACATAAAATACATAACATAATTAAATAACAAAAATAATAAAATAATATAAAATAAATGATTTAAATATCTGATTTCAAAAAAAATACTCGATTTAAGAATATCAAAGATAAAGAAACTCATTTTTCATTACGAAATGCATTAATCGATCATTTGTGCAAATGCTTATTATTGAACCAACTTATACATTATGTTTTATTCTATTTTTATGATTTTTTGTACCTTTTAATAATAAATGTTTAATTTAAATAAATTATATTTTTTAAGTATTTTTGCAAACATAAAATAGTTGGAGTTAATTAGTAAACTTTTATAAGTATAAGATACTATTAAAAATTATTAACTATTTTTGGAGTAAAAAATGGAGTAATACATTGGAGTAAAACATCACTCTATTTTGGAGTTGCACCATTTTGGAGTAAAATTTGGAGTAATACATTGGAGATGCTCTTAGCAATGCCCCCTAAGATTCAGACAGAATAGTCTCGAAACGGTTTGATCACTGTGACCAATGCCCCCAAGTGTCAGACAAACTAGTCTCGAAAATACAATTTAAACATGCGTGTGTGCATATTGCAAGTTGATGTCGAGTTGGTTTGACATCCAATTCCAAAGGCCAAAACTAATTATTATAAATTTTGATAATATACAAGTTTTATCCAATTATGTCCAGATATATATCTTGACATTAGAATACTTCCATCTTTTGTTTAAAAAGAGAGAGAAAAAGAGCAAACCTGCAAAACTAGGATTCAGGCTCTCAAAACGTAGTAAAAAGTAACATATCCTCCTCCAGAAATTGGTTTTCAATAACTTAATTTTCAACAAAAGTTGTTCCATAAATCTGTGAGGGTTACTTCTGCACCTGACTCGAACCAGTAATCTGTTTTTAACTGCATTACACAAACAAAACTTGACTTCAACCACAACATGCGAACATGAGACTTGCTTCGAAACCCATATATATATAGGGATCTATTACTTACATCAGTATCTGAAGTTACTATTTTCAAGGACGAAGTTTCCACTGCAGACTCATCTGTTTCCATACTGTCTCCTTTGTATTTGCTGCAACCATGTTTTGTTCCGGGATCAATAAAAGATAATATCAGACAACGAGAGAGTGAAAAAGTGTTGCTATGTACCTTAGAAGGTAGACATCAATCGGTCCCATCCTACTCCTAATCACCATCCGGTATTGTCTTTGCGGAAAACTCATCACCTACGATAGCAAAAACATCTGTTTTTTTATTCCTTTTGACACTTTAAATGAAAGTGTGAAAACAAACCCTTACCTCATCAGGATCTGGAACTTCGATGCAACTAGCTGTAGGAGCTTTAATTGCCAGTAGTGTCTGGTTCTGGTATCAAGAATTACAAGTTTAGTATGTTGAAGAAAGCACTAGATGATATCTAGAACTAGTTTGAGAAAACCAACCTGAAAGCATGCCAGACTTGTTATATCTTCTTCCGTCATAAACATGTACCTGTGTATTATCAATCATTGGTCTTAACAACGTCTGTCGCGTACAAAAACAAAAGATGAGACTCAAATAAACTGAAGAAAACCTTCTACAATGTTCATCTTCTTCCAAGGATCTGAGAGCTTCTTGTCTTTCCCTGGGGATATAAATATATAACATGTCGAAATAACCAATGTAAAGAAGGAATAGTGATGGACAAGTCTCCAAATAAATATAAGAAGATAAAGCAACCAACCTTATAAGGTCATCCAACCTGCTTTCCTCAGATTGCATACTTTCTACTTCTAACTGAAAATACGTAGAGATGTAACTATTTATTTATATTTGAAAACTAACTATAAGGTTCAGCAGCTAAAAGCAAGAACATCTCATATCCCAAATGTATGCATTATCAGACTATGTGATTGTTTATTACAATGTAGAATAAAGTAATTATGTGTGTTACGAACCTTAAGCCTAGAAATCTGATTTCCCAGTTCCAACTGTCCAAGATTGTCAGCACCCCTGCATCAGAAAGGTCAGAAGAAACTTAAGCTAAACTCGTATCTGTGGGTAAGAAACGAGCTGAGTTGAGTAAGTAAATTACTTCCAGCGGATATGGTTCTTTGTAGTTTTCTCAATCAGCCCAACTCCTTCAAGGACATTTGTAATATCATATATCCTTCTTTTCTGTACCTGTAAAAAAGGAAACATAAGCAAAGATTGTAACAAACTGATGACTTAAGGGTTTCTGAATCAATCACTGAAGGGTTATAAAGTGGTGAACTTTTTAGTACACAGATATTTAGATAACATTTGTGGCAATAATACCTCCAAAACATCAGCACAGTAGTTAAGGTCAAGTGATCCATCCTCAGCTTCTCTGATCAAATTGACGAATTTCTTAGTCAACAACCCTGCCAAAAGAGAGACAATGAATGAATGATAGAATTGCAGAAACTTAGAGATGTGATAAGAATACCTAGAGAACTATCATAACGACAGTTATTACTTCCATTAGGGCCACTAAGCTGTTGCTGCCCTTCTGCACACACACAAAAAAACAAAAAAAAACAAAACAAAAATCAATCACCAGCAGACAATGCTGAACTAACTAGCGAAAGAGATATATTAATACTACAAACCTCGCTTCACAGCTTTGGAGAGTTTAGTAGTAACCTTTGACTTGTTGTTGTTTCCACGCTTTTTAGCGTTGTCTTGAGGAGATTCTTGTTTGACAATGACTTTAGCTATGTCTATGGTTTCTCCAGGCATGTTACAACTCGAAAAAATCGAATGATTCTTTCTACTTTTCTCCTGCAAACAAAAAGTGAACTATCAATCACCGATTGAAAGCTATAGATCCAGTTTTGGATTTGTGTTTCCCTTATTGACAAAACTTCATTCAATTTAAAATAAAAAAGAATTAAAGTCAATTAATTAAGAGGAAGAAGAATCTATTGAACTCACGAGTTTCTGAGTGATTGGGGTGAAGGAGGAATCGTTGTCCCAGTGAGCTTGAATTTGCGGCGATTGTGCATTCGCGAGCGGCCGATTCGTGGAAGAGGGAAGCGGATCAGTGGGTGAGAGTGAGTGGATTAGTTCGAAGCTAAAAGGAGATCGGTGGTTGTAGGAGAGACTCGGATCTTCGCCGGATTTAGATGTCGCCGCCATGTCTGGGTAATTTTCGAAAAGCGATTTCGCGGCGAGAATCTTCGGTTAGGTTTGTCGGAGGGAAAAGGGAGGAGAGGAAACAGCGGGAAGAAGAGGGGTATAATGATCTTTTTTGCTTTAGAAACAAAATAAATTTTGGTGAAAATCAAATTGTGAAAAAGAGCGGTGGCCGAAAGACTTGTTGTTGTTGGATGGAGTTTGAGTTGGAGTGTGTTTCGAATTCTTCCTTGGCCGCGCCTAACTTGTTCCGCTTATTACTATTACCTTTTCAATACATTTGGGCTTTAATTGGGCTTTTATGTCTTCTAATTGTGTTTGATTTTATTTTATATAGTGTTCCCATCTTAAGCATATTTCTATAATATTACTTTAAAAAATCATTTTACTTTTTACTTTTTACATAAACTTTTAAAGTAGTTAATTTAAAAATTAATATCAATTTATTATATACTATACATGATTTTTATTACTAAAAAATGTTTTGATAAAATTATATTTAGGTCTATGATTTTAGTTTCTTTATACCTTTAACTTTTTTTACAAAATTCTATAAATAAAAAATATATAAAATACAAATATATATGAATAGAAAAAATATATATAAGGAATTTTTACTTCTTTTTCTATATTTGTCGAACAACATAAATAAAAAGTAAATATCTATAACAAATTTAAATTTAAATTTTTCTTAAGATTCTAAAATATAACCCTAAAAATATAAACAATATTACAACATATGTTAGCAAACCTCAAACAAAAGACAATCATGATTACTTATATTCGTTTATCTATGTTGAAAATAATTCAATTTTAATAAATCTAAATTTACTTCGTTTAGAATTAACATGATTTCAACTTATTTTCCATCAAATTTTTTTTTTATAAATTTATATATTATTTTAAGTGAATTGAGGACTTATGTACTACAAATGCTTTATATATATATATATATATATATATATATATAGAGAGAGAGAGAGAGAGAGAGAGAGAGAGAGAGAGAGAGAGAGAGAGAGAGAGAGAGAGAGAGAGAGAGAGAGAGAGAGAGAGAGAGAGAGAGAGATGCAAGGTGCAAAGACTAGCTTATGTACTACATCCCATTGTGTATTATGCTTGGGCACACTAGGCATCATATTTGCTCTTGTCTAGGGTAGAATATATGATTGGTGTGTTTTGTTAGAGTTTTTGGACTTGCGGGTTTAGAATCATATTCTCATGGAGTGACTTCCATGTCACTCATTCTTCTTTATTATTTTTTAGTAGAGCCGGACGAGTAGTTGGATATCTAGACGATTTGGTGTCTTGAGAAAATTGCAATTTCTTTTAATTTCTGATTTTGCGAGTCGATGTATTTTGGTTGTTAAATTTTAAATGTGTTTCATTTCCAATTTATTTTATGAAAGTTATAGTATTTTATTCGATTTATTATTTTGATTTATTATTTTTATTATTTATTCGGTTAGTGGATTTATCGACGTGTTGGGTTTATTGGTTAATTTTAAGATTGCACATGTGAGATTATGTGATGTAAATGTTTGCATAAGTAGTATACCGTTCTCGAGAGAAGATGAGAAATATGTTACTAGTGGTATATGAGCAAGGTTAGTTATCTCAATTCTCTCTGAGATGCGGCAAGGGTCATGTCTTGGTGCTCAATAAGGAAGTTATACACTCTATGAGTCAGGGTAATTGTATCATCTCTATTTATGATATACGATGGTCTATGTTGAATGAGTTAAATAGTAGATTTGACTACATTTGTAGAAAAATGCACTTATCTTTTTTGGTCATTTGTCCATAAACAACTCCAAAATTAAATGTGTTGGAGCTTAAATAGGAATTGGCATTTTTGTATCTTTTTGGATTTGTTCGGATTTCGGGTTTTTGATGTTAAAGTTTTCAGCCTCATTTGGATATTTATAAATTTAGTTAGTATCGGTTCATATTTTTAGGTTTGGTTCTAGTTTGAATAAGCCGCTTAAATTATTTATAAAACTAAAAACTCATATATACTTTAAATTTATAAAAATATGAAAATAAAATAATTATAATTTATAATTAATTTGAATAATGTATGCAAAAATATCTAAACTTAATATAAAATTTTATTTTAGCTTGAATATTTGTATGGAGAATTAATAGATACTAGATCTTGACCCGCGCTTTGGAAGCGCGGAATATTTTACAATGAAAAATTTCACTAATAACTTAACAAATATTTTATTCTTTAAAGAGTGTGTATTTAAAATATTTTTGCATTTAAATCAGTGTTTTTAAACTCAACCCGATTGTGATTATACCGGTTAATCCGGAGATCTAACAATTCAATTTAATTTTTTAAAATATTCATATTAAAAAGTCACTAAAACCCGAGACTAACCGATTGAACTGATGGATGACCAATATGTAATCTAATTTGATTGAAATTGTAATAGTTTCATAATTTGTAATCTTATAATCCAACTTTAAAGTTTATTATTTTGTAATTTATGAAATTATGACGTTTCTACAAAATTTTAAAGAGAAAATGATGGATATAAAATAATTAAGATTAATTATTGTATTGTTTGGAAACGTTGATAGTAGTATATAAAATATATTGTTTGGAAACATTGATAGTAGTATAAAGAAATAAGTATATTGTTTGGAAACATGGATAGTACTATAAAGAAAGGAAACATTAGTGATTTAATGTAGGTTTAACTATAAAATATAAAAGTGTATTTAATTTAAAAACTTACAAAATAAATGTTAGGTCCAACAAAATGTTTCTATTTTAATAAGATAGATTTTCTACTTTTTTGGGTTTTAAATATTATTTAGCTATTTTAAATATTTAAGTGGTAACTAGTTCTGTTGATTTTTCCTCTGTTATATCGTTACATGAACCCATGCCATCAACCAATGTGTGCGATTATCCTCTCCACCGGCGATTTTATTTCGACCAATAAGAATGGAGTTAACTTCCAGAGGGGCCCTTTCCCTGCTGAGATAAAGATCAACACGAGAATTTCCAAAAAATTTCCCCAAAATCTTGGAAAATCTTTGGAAACGACGCAACTCTTCCATTATAACAACGCCCATCTCGCGTTCATAGGAAACGACGCAACTCTTCCACTCCACCACCATCGTTTCCGATTTCTTTGATCTCCGTTTCAGAATTGTGATACACATTTAATTCACTTCTTCACTCTTATCTTCATGAAACATCTTTTCCTTTCACCTCCATTTGTTTTCCATCTTATATTGAAACATAGATCAAACCACATCGTAAAACTTCCATACGAGAATATCAAGCTATAGCCATGGAATCGATTCATCCCTCCGGCAAGTCTCCTGTAGCCTTATAAGTTAACGACATACCACCGGTGCCATCAGACTCGGAATTACCTTCATCTTGCAATTATGTATCATCTGAAACTGAGAAGACGATGTGTGGGAAATATGACGACGACCTTGATGGCGACATAAATAACGGCGGAAACGGGATAATGGTGATGGAGGCAGAGGAGACGACAGCTATGATAGACATTACCCAGTTTCCTCAAATATTTCCAAACAGACGACCACTCCTAAAGGTTAAAGCTTTATTTTTTCTTAATAGAATTTTAGATCCTGATGGTAAATTGAATTAAGTCTCTTCGATTCCAACCTTCACACTATATATTTCACACGCTCATTCCCTTTACCCATCTAAAAGACGCTGAAAAAATCCGACGGCTCCTAGCAAACAGAATGGCCAATTCCAAGACGGCTCATTATCGACGGCTCCGGCTGATCTCTTTCCTCAACTACGTTTTTCCTAAACATGAAGATGACGAAGACCTAAACATTGTGACAGGAGGCCTCCTAATTGGCCTTGAGATGCTGTTGAAAAGAAGCAAAAGAGAGAATTTGCTGCTGGTGACTCATTTAATGAAGAGCGATCAGCTATTGTGCTTTAGGCTTATCTCTCAGGTGGGATCCTCTCTCAGGTACCGTTTTATCCCCTATTACGTTCAGCTTAAATAAACTACTCTTTTTTTGGGAAAAAAATTAACGAGTCTGTGTTGTGAAATTTCCCTGATGAGTGGTTTGATTGATGAAATCAGCTTGGTCTGATCAATACAAGTTGTTTGGTCGTCTGTCAATTACTACAATTCTCTTAACAAAACAAAGTTCCAATTCATTGTGGGGTTGGATGTTTAAGAAAAAGTAGACGCCGATGATTCAGTTAATGTGTTTGTTACAAAGTAGTTGCAGGATGTTAATTTAGAGAAGAACACCCTTTTGATTTGGTTTCTATATAGTGATGGAAAATATTTGATGCAGCAGAATACTTTGTGTCTCACAGTAAAGCGAGCTACAAGATATAGCTTTTATCATAGTTTGCTTTGATTGTGAAAAAAAAAACCGTATTTTCATTTTTCAATCCTAAATTAAGAGTACACTGCTCATGCTTTTCGGTGATATCAGGCAGCAGATAAAAGCATTCAGAAGTTGGTGGAGCCTGTTCCATTACTTCTCGCCTTCCAACACTTTGAAAGAGACAACAGTGGGTAAGTACAGTAATTTGCAGATAACAATTTATTATAGTTAAAACAAGTTCAACAATCATGGTCTCCCTTTCCAGATAATTCACAATGGAAGCGCTGGAGCAATAAGGGACATTAATGGTGGAAGAGACATTAATAAAATTGTTTCTAAAGTTGATAGAGAAAATGTAAGTCCTTCTACTATCGTTTATAACTTTGATAAGCACATAAAACAAAATTATAATCACACGCCGGTTAATTTAAGCTGATTGGATTGTGTTTTTTTGTTCAGAGATGTATGTTTGTGTACCTGGGTTTGGAAAATTTGCTGTCCATAAATAAAGAACTAAAAACTTGATTAAATTGACAACCAAACAGTTTTGCGCTTTACATTTTAAGCATTCTTACATTGCTTCTCTTATGGCTGGAAATTTGGTTTGGATTCAGACTTTCAGAGCAGTGGAGCTTCGTCGCTTCTTCCTCTTTGTGTCACATCTATAGAAACGTCTGTTTTGTTCCATCTTCAGGTTCCTCTACGCTTCTCGGTAGAATGTCCAACTTCATACATTTTACACATGGATGCTAGCAACATGCTATAGTAAATAAGGATGACAAGAGACATAAATCTTCTAACGGACACGAGAGACACAACAAGTCTGCACGTCAGATTGTCTCTACATTGGGCTGCATCCATAAGATTCTTTTTCAAGTAAGTGTTTCCTGGTTTTAAGAATTTCGTGGTCTACATGTTAGGTGTTTCACTTCTCATGTTTCCCGCTGTCTCTAAACATGCTTTTAAATGGCAGACTTGTGCAGGAGCTGAGTTGCTTTATCTACCCTTTTATCAAATCCAATGAATTCAGTTTCCAGTTTTGAAGTTTTAAACCAAGAAACTGTCACACAATTTGTAAGTTCTCTCTGAAATGCTTAAATCTGACCAAACATATATATATATATATTGTAGTTCATTGTGATTAAGCACTCAGTCAACACTGTTTTCCTCCTGCGTAAAACTTTCTTGGTTAGTTTGTATGCTTACACAACAGTAAAATATGATGATGATGATTACAGTGATGATGATGCTATCTTTATATCCAGTGATTCTTATTGTTCAGACTTCATGCTTGAGTCCCCTTCCGGTAACACTCATGGTTCTATCTATCCTTATTTACATGTTTCTAAGAAACTATTATTATAATAGGTGTGGTATATGTTTGTGCATGTGGCCATACCAAGTCTTTGATTTGTCATCACCTTATGCCTCTTTATGGTATGCTACACAAAGAATTAAACTTCTGGTAGTCCAAAAGTTTGCATTCGGTTCAGTAAGTATATACAAGGGGAATGATTAATGATCTTGGATGGACTTGAGAATACATCGTAGTATGTAGTCTTAATTAACGTCTCAGGTATTCTGCTGTTGCGTTGATGATGCATGTACATTTATTTGGAATTTTTGCATTGATCGTGAAGTTGAAGTCTATGTTACTCTCTAAATGTTCCTCAGAAGAACCATAGTTATAAATAACAATATACTCAGAATGTTTTTAGTACACAGTAAAAAGAAAAATGTTACAAATATTTTCCTTGATATGTTAAAAATAGCAAAACCATTCTGAAAGAAGAAGTACGAAGTAACCCAACTTCCAGCTCATCAATCAGCCTGAGTCACCCAATATATCAGGCTAATCGTCTCATTACTTATTGCTCACATGCTCTTTAATGAAAACTAGATTTTGACCCGCGCTTTTGAAGCGCGGGATATTTTACGATGAAAAATTTTACTAATAATTTAACAAATATTTTGGTTATTTTTAAAGAGTGTGTATTTAAAATATTTTTGCATTTAAATCAGTATTTTTAAATTCAATCCGATTGTGATTATACCGGTTAATCCGGAGATCTGACAATTCAATTTATGTTTTTAAAATATTCATATTAAAAATTACTAAAACCCGAGACTAACCGATTGAACTGATGGATGACCAATATGTAATCTAATTGGATTTAAATTGTAATAGTTTCATAATTTGCAATCTTATAATTGAAATTTTAAAATTCACTATTTTGCAATTTATGAAATTATGACGTTTCTACAAAATTTTAAAGAGAAAATGATAGATATAAAATAACTAAGATTAATTATTGTATTATTTGGAAACATTGATAATAGTATAAAAATATATTGTTTGGAAACATTGATAGTAGTATAAAGAAATAAGTATATTGTTTGGAAACATGGATAGTAGTATAAAGAAAGGAACATTAGTGACTTAATGTATGTTTAACTATAAAGTATAAAAGTGTATTTAATTTAAAAACTTACAAAATAAATGTTAGGTCCAACATAATGTTTCTGTTTTAATAAGATAGATTAAGTGCGAGGTAGAAAGATGGTTTTCACAAGATTACTACATTTTCAAGTGAAGCCTTACAAACCAAAGTTATTAAAAGTTAGGACTACAGTTATGTCAAAACATACAAAATCATATATATATATATATATATATATATATTGATGATTAATATTTAATGTATCGACCCTCATATAAAATTAAAATAAATTTGAGAAGTTTTGTGTAGAAATTTTCTTTAAATAAAATATTGGTAGTAACCATAAATAATTTTATACATTTAGAACATTTCCAACCCTACTATATTTATTACTATAAAATGGTGAAACAACAAACAAAACAGTAAAAATTAGTTAAAATACATAATAAAGCCCATAAACAAGCTATTTAAGATATTATTTTCAGTTTACAAGAAAACAAAGTAAAAACAATTAATAAAAATATATCAAATGGATTTTTCTTTTTTTTGTCACAGTATTCATGTTAAGAAAAAGTAATATACATTGTGTAAAGTATTCAAATATCTCCCTCCGTTCCTAAAAGATGGTTATCCTGGAAAAAAAATTAACTGTCAAAAAAAAAAAAATACATTGTGTAAAATATCGACATAAATATGGGAAAATACACTTTGTTTTATGAGAGAACTGCATTAGTTTAAAATATTGTAATCGTAGAGTGGGGGAACGGAGTACTGAACTAATTTATACACTGTATTAGCCGCTCTTAACCATTAACATAAGCTATCTCAAAAAAATTAAGTGCTTAAGAAAGAAAGTTCAAATATATGTTTGGATCAAATTGAATATGCAGCCATGAAAAAATATTGTGGCTTCGCCTCAAATTGGTTGCAAGTATTTCTCCTAATTTTATGCTAGATTAAAGTGCTTTTTCAAAGTTTATTTCTATAAAATCTATGTGTTCTTGCATGAAAGATAGTGGGAATGCCAGCTTCAGCATTCTACAAATCGATGGTTGATTATATGAAGACTGATTCACATGACTATAATACATAAAACTCTAAAAAGCATTGACGAACAAAAGGGAAAAGGGAGGATTAGAAAAATGAAAGCTGAGAGATTTGACATCAGAAGACTAAGGAGAAGATAAATGTGTAGGATGTGTAACCACAAGAAAACTTCAAATGACACCCCCAGAATGAAATAAGAAACATAAAAGTATGGTCTTATATATCTAGCTTACTACACTCAGATGGGTTTTTTTTTTTGAAATGCTACACACACTTAATGTTACAGATTATATTTTACATGGATATAAGTTTTATGTTAGCTTTTGAGGCATAGAATTGTAGAGCGCATAAAAAAATTGTTTTGGTAGTTGGCAAAATTCTTGATAGGAAGCGTAGAAATGGGACTACGAGTTTCTGACAATATGTTGTTATAGTTTAGAAAGCCATACTCAATCGGAACTTTACAATTTCCCATCATTTTAAACAAAATAGATAATGTATCTCAAGCTTTTTCTTTCGGCTGACTGTCTCATACGATTTCTGCAGTTAACTTTTATCTCTTTAAAGGACCGATCTAATATTACAAAAGATCAATTGTAATAAAGTGAATATTTTTCTCAAAAAAAAAGTGAATATTAAATTGATTGTCAAATTCAGTCATGATAATTACAACAGATGTATCTAAAATTTTACAAAGCGAAAGTTAATTTTCACAAATTGATCCAAATTCCAAATTCTCAAAAGTCAGTTGACAAAATTCCAAAATTTGAAACTTTCTTTGTTGTCTACGAAAATTCAACTGCTTTTGGTGTTACAATAAAAAGGTATTACAAAGAAAAGTTCTAACTGCTTTTGGTAAAAATAGCCAAATTGTTTGCTTTTGACTATTCATCAAACATACTCTAATAATTACTTGCAAACTTTACATCCCAAATCATATAAAACTATATAACAGATCGACAATGGTGAAGCTTACATTATGGGACAACCCAACATCCCTCTTCAAATAGTTCCAAAGATAAATAATCGAAAATATGTAGTTGTCATGGTGTCAAACATTATCCCAAAATATATAAAGGTACTAAAATCAAATACAAATTTAAAATTCTAATTTACTTATTAACAACTCTTATTTACAGCGTATCAAATACAAATTTAAAAATCAAACTTTTACTTGATTTCTGTTTTTGAGAAACTTTATACTTTGATAAGACAATAAAAATCATCAATGACTTCAAAGTAAGGATAAGAGTCATGTCGAATACATGAGTTAGAGCTAAATCTCCCATCAGCAACTCAGAAGATAATAATAAAAGAACACAACTAAAAACAACTTCTCCACATCATCCAGACTATCTATGTATTCTGAATCCAGTTTTGGTTTTCTAGCAAACTAAACAACTTTTCTACATCAACACTTAAATAACAAAAACATAGCATGTCTTCCCTCTTATACTACACACTATATAATTTTTTATGTATGAAAATTATATAGTATTTTTATTTACACAGCAAAATTCATAGTAAATTTAAAAAAGCAATTATCCGCGCGTAGCGCGGAAATCGAATCTAGTAAATATAAAATTAATCTTTAAAAGTATTTTAAAATTTGGGAAATTTTCAAAAATGTCACTTTTAAGATACCATTATTCATCTTTACTACCACTAAAAACACATTTTCAAAAATACTTTATTTATTAAAAGGTTAAAAACTCTTATATCCTTACTTTTATATGCTTTTCAAAATTCTAACCCCAAACTCTAAATCGTAAACCCCCAATTCTAAAACCTAAATCTTCAACTCTAAACCCTAAACCCTAAATTCTATACCCTAAATTCAATACCCTAAACTCTAAAAACTCAACTATAAACCTTAAATCTTCAACTCTAAACCCTAAACTATATACCCTAAACTCTAAAACATCAAATCTAAACCCTAAATCATAAACCTTCAAATCTAAACTCTTCATTAAAAATGGTGGTAAATGTGGTTAGTGTAAACATGAAAAGTGGTACTATGACAATGGTATTTTAGGCAATTTCCCTTAAAATTTTAAATTCAATATTAAAAATGGAAATATTATAAATAAAAATATATATACAATTTATATATTAACTTAAATTCACAAACAATATCATATTCTTTTATAAAAAATTAAACTAGCTATTCATTATTTAAAAAAAATAATATATATATATATATATATACAAATATAAAGATATACACATATGAAATGAAACAAAATATTTATTAAAAAGTTTTTATATAAATCTTTAAAAACAAATTATTAAAATTATAACTTTCAACTAATTAAAAATAAATAAATAAATAAATAAACAAAATATTATTATTAATCATATTGTACTAATAATTATTATATTTTATCACAATAGTATGTTTTTATATTTTTATAATGTTATAATATGTTTATATTGGTAATTTATTATTAAACCGCTGTAATATCTCATAATCAACCAGTCACAAATATCTCGCAAACATACCAATTTTCAAACGTTATGCCAGTCATACAAAATGCTAAATAACGCTTAAAACCGCAACCACCCATATCCGCAAACTCCCACAACCGCAACCGCTGCGTTGGTTCTTCTTTGCATATTTAAGAAGAATATAGGAGTTCATTGATCATCATCAGTCATCACAACAAGAATTAGAAACGAAAGAGAGAGAATAAATCGTGAGAAGTTATTATGAACTATAATTGGTCAAAAGTGAGTTACTCATTAAGACACATTTGTGTTTTTTTGACATGTTAAGACACATCTTGCTGTAGGCACACATTCCAGTTTACTGAGATGATTTTAAGACAAAAATATCCTCTACCTTGCAAAATGAGATAGAAAAATATATTCATTTTTTATGTTTACTTAGTGGAGATCAATTTTTTTATGTGAAAACAAAAGCAACATACATCATATAGTTCGAATATTTTGGTTAGTTATATTCTATATTTTATTACTTTATTTCACCCTATATTTTCAATTGCTTCTATCTAAAATTTTAAGATTATAAAATAAATATAACTATTACACTAAATTATATGTAAAATTCTCTATCTTTTAACATCCATTTTCATCTATATATATATATATATATATTTATATTTATTCTAAAATAAATGTGGACATAGACATAATAAGTATGGACGAGCAATTGTGGACAAGTAAGAAAAATATGTGACCGAAAAAATATGGACATAGATGGATAAATTCAAAAAAAACATAGAAAAATTCTTATATAAAGATCATAAGGGAAAATTATATTAAAAACACATGTTGTAGATAGAGAAAATGTGGACATATATGTTGTGGATACAATGCACCAACACTTCAACACATTCTCAAAATTCTAAACATTGATAGTTTCCACCAAACCAAACCTTACAAAGCTTCTCATGGTGATTATGGGCGCATCCGAAATCTGTTTAAGGCGTGGCCGGTGGCTACGACTTCGTTTCGTTGAGAGGAAGAAGGTGTTGGTCTTGGAATTTTGATACGATCAATGAGCTGAAAGATCGAGTTAAAAGTCTATTCAGAAGGAGAATTTTCTCACGACGATTGTGGATGCGAGCTCTGCTTGAAGCGTGGATGGGAACTACAGATTTGTTTCGTCGAGAGGAACATGGTGTTGGTCTACCCTTCTGCTCATCTAACTATAGAATTAATTTTTATTTTGGCTGCATAACAAATGGAAATGTGTCCATAGGTGTAAAATTTTCATTTGTTAATATTCTTGTAGATCGATCGATCTTATAGTATCGAATTCTGTAGTTGATTTTTTGTGTGGTCAAACACTCGGATGTAGGAATCTCACTTATAGACTCTGAATGGTGATGGACCGCACTGTACTACTATTAATAATAACAAAAAATATCTACATATATCTATATATCTATATGTTTTGTTACTATTTGAACCGTATCATAGTTATTTTGCAGTTGTCCCGCACATTACCATTCATTGTAAGATTAACTTTTATTATTTCTATACTGAAATCTACCCAAGACTATATTCTAGATTTATATTAATTCAACCCTAATATATATTTATAGAAGATAGAAGGACTAACCTTTAATCACTGTTTAATGAAGACAAATTAAAATCAATGCACCAATTGATTTTCTCTATCCTTAACCTTCCACCTGCGAGATTCCTTTGATGGAGAAGAATCAAATATGTCTTTCTTTCATTGATATTCTTTTGCCACGATAATTCTTACAAAAGAGGAACATGTAGTTTATATACATTTGCTAATAGTTATAATGACAATAGTTGTGATGGTTCACGATAATTACCATAACCACTTTCTGTAACACCCTTTTATTATATAACCACCATTTACATGTGTATATATATATATATATATATCATTATCTTTATGTAATAAATATTAACTAAATATTTACTAACTACAAATGCTATATACACATATAAATAAACAATAAATAAAGACATTAATAGTACAATGGTAAGAATAGATGGTTATCAATACACCCGGATTCTAACTCATTTATCGAAACCAATCCATCACATTATCGTCTTTTATATTAGAATAAAACAAAACCTTAATATGAACTTGATCTATATATTGAATCAATAGACACATGCGGTCACATAAAAATATAAAATATTCTTACATTCTTCCATTTGACATTTGTATCGTCTTAAGGGTTCAACAAATTTAATGTGCACTTTTCATCAAGTTCACTTGATCTTAACTAAAATTAGAACTGATCGAATCATCGAAGTTGTATGTCATTTAACCGACATAGTCCCTTCCATGTATCACAAACCAATTCTAACTTTATATTATCCTTACATAGACAAACCTTTATTCTCAAAAAAAAAACCTACAATATGTTATCTTTAAACCTTAAGTGTATACACATTCTTTAATGATAACATATTTACTAAATCAGAAAATTAACTTTAAGTGAATTCCTAGGTGTCTAATACTTAATGAGCATTCCATAGATATAATATCAAGGCTTATCTATAATATACATATGCTCTTAAATGGCCACTAAACACTTGGGTGGTAAACCTTTATTTTGCGGATCGGTTATCATTATATCCTTTCTTATGTGCTCAGATGACACTCTATGTTTCTAAACTTCTTCTTTAACACATAATTACACTAACTTAATGTGATTAGCACCCTTCCATTACTTGTCATCCTTCTCAAAAGAAGACATCTGCAAAATTTTCATCATTCTCAATGGCTTACCATAATGTCGAAAATCCAAATCCCATAGATATATTTTCGCAACCTCCATACATAAATTGTGGCTTCAAAACATACCATAATTCAGCCTTAATAGTGGAAGTAGCAATGACAGACTACTTTCCACTTTCCATTATATTGTTCAATCAATTAATAGGAACAATTAGCCAAATGTTCACTTTACTATCAAAACATTCGGCATAATCTGAATCTGAATATCCAATGACCTTTAAGTTATTGGATCTCTTTTATATAAGCATGTTCTCGCTGTTGCCTTAAAAGTACAAGATATAGCCTTTCTTTGCAGTGTTTTAGTGGTCTATTTTGGGATTACTTACATATCGGCCCGACTTTCCAATATCAAAACTGGTATTAAGTTGAATACATGTCCGATATAGTTAAAACTCCAACCACCAATGCATAAGGAATTCTCCCTATTTCTTCACGCTCCAATTCATTCTTAAGACATTACATACTAAACTTATCCCCTTTCTGAATTGGAGCTATTACTGTGGAGCATTTTTGTTCTTTTTATATATCTCTAAGATCTTACTGATATTTCCTTCGTGAGACAAACTCAACAGTCCTTGTGATCTAACTCAAATAGATTGTTATCCTGATCACATAAGATGTTTCACTCATATCTTTCATTTCAAAGTTATTAGAGAGATACTACTTTACATCATGTAACATGTCTATGTTATTTGCAGCAAGCAAAAGTTACATCAATATACTAACACCACAAATCTTCTCCCACTAACCTTAATGTAGATATGTCGATCAACAATCATCTCTACAAAACCATATGACGTGATGGTATCATTAAACTTCAAATACCATTGTCTGGAAGCTTGTTGTAGTCTATATATTAACTTTCTCAGCTTACACACTATATTTTCTTTTCATGCAGCCATGAAACTTTCATGTTGGTCCATATATACTTACTCCTCAAACTTTACATTCAGAAAGGCAGTCAAACATGAACTCAAAGTCATAATGAGCCACCTAAGCCAAAACAATTCTAAGAGAATCCTTTTTTTAAACTAGAGAGAAGGTCTCTCTATATTTAATGCCATCTTTTCTGGGTGAAACCTTTAGCAACAAGGCGAGTCTTATATCTTTCAATATTACCTTTCGAGTTATGTTTAGTCTTAAAGATCCATTTACAACCAATGGTTTTGAAACCATTAGGAAAGTTTACTAAGTACTAAACTTCGTTATCACTCTTCGATCTTATCTCTTTGCGGCATCAAAATTTTTCCAGAATTATCACTTTCCATGTCCTTTTTGAATGAGATCAGGTCTTATGAATCTTAAGTCACATTCACTTTCAATGGGAACCACATAGTCATTTGATATGAAAGATCTTCTTTCCCTTTCAGATCGCTTTAAAGTTTCTTGTGGTTCACTATTCTCTACTTGAATCGTAACAGGTTCATCTACTATATATTTTAGCTAGTGGTATTGGTGCATCCTCATGTTATTATATTGTATAAAAACAACTACACCAAGTGCAATTCATGTCCGATATAGTTAAAACTCCCAACCACCAATGCATAAAGAATTCTCTCTATTTCTCCACGCTCCAATTCATTCTTAAGACATTATATATATACTAAACTTATCCCCTTTCTGAGTTTGAGCTATTACTATGGAGCATTTTTTCTTTTTATATATCTCTAAGATCTTAATGATATACCTTCCTGAGACAAACTCAATAGTCTTTGTGATCTAACTCAAATAGATTGTTATCCTGATCACATAAGATGTCTCACTCATATCTTTCATTTCAAAGTTCTTAGAGAGATACTACTTTACATCATGTAACGTGTCCATGATATTTGCAGCAAGAAAAAATTACATCAATAGACTAACACCACAAATCTGCTTCCACTAACCTTAATGTAGATATGTCGATCAACAATCATCACCAAAACCATATGACGCGATGGTATCATTAAACTTCAAATACCATTGTCTGGAAGCTTGTTGTAGTCCATATATTTACTTTCTCAGCTTACACACTATATTTTCTTTTCATGCAGCCATGAAACTTTCATGTTGGTCCATATATACTTACTCCTCAAGCTTTACATTTAGAAAGGTGGTCAAACATCTATCTAATGAAACTCAAGATCATAATGAGCCACCTAAGCCAAAACAATTCAAAGAGAATCTGTTTTTAGACTAGAGAGAAGGTCTCTTTATAGTTAGAGATCCCTTATAGTTAATGCCATCTTTTCTAGGTGAAACCTTTAGCAACAAGGCGAGCCTTATATCTTTCAATATTACTTTTCGAGTTACGTTTAGTCTTAAAGTCCCATTTACAACCAATGGTTTTAAAACCACTAGGAAAGTCTACTAAGTACTAAACTTTGTTATCACCTTTCGATCTTATCTCTTTGCGGCATCAAAACTTTTCCAGAATTGTCACTTTCCATGGCTTTTTTGAATGAGATCAGGTCTTATGATCTTAGGTCACATTCACTTTCAATAGGAACCACATAGTCATTTGATATGAAAGATCTTCTTTCCCTTTCAGATCTCTTTAAAGTTTCTTGTGGTTCACTATTCTCTACTTGAATTGTGACATGTTCATATACTATATATTTTAGCTATTGGTATTGGTGCATCCTCATGTTGTTATATTGTATAAAAACAATTACACTAAGTGCAACTCAGGTGAAGGTACTTCAACCTGAATTTCATTAATGTCTATTCTTTCGCAGTTCACTACTCCCACTAGTTTTACAGTTCAACTCAGGTGAAGGTACTAGATTCAACTATTCTCGTACTATGGTAGAATAATAAAATTATCTACACCTTTGATTCTTTCAGGATAGCAAATAAAAAATTCATTAATAGTCCTAAGATCAAGTTTCTTTTTATGTGGGATATATAACCTTACTTATGATGAGCAACCCCATACACGTGGATACTTCAAACTAGGTTTCCTTCCGTTCACAGTTTGTAAGGGATATTAGGATCTGCCTAACTAGGAACCTGGTTCAGCATACGTTGCAGTTCTCAATGCATATATATACCCACAACGAAAGGGAGAAAGAGCAATTGCCTAACATGCTTCTAACCATCTCCATTATAGTATGATTCCACCTATCGACTACACCACTCTGCTATGGAGTATTAGGCATACTGTATTGTGCATAAATGCCTCTACTTTTAAATAACTTTCCATAGATCTCACTACCTCTATCAGATCTCACTACTTTTACTTCTCTATCTTGCTGCCTTTCCATCTTATCAGTGAACACCTTTAGGACACCCATAGACTTAAATCTATCAAGCAGTAGATAAGTATATACAATAAAGGTGATGAGGTTCTTTTCACCGCTTCAGAAGGAGCATCGAAAGGGCCACATATATCGGTGTGTATTAACCTAAGATGACGAGTGCTTCTTGTGGCTGGTTTCTCTACAATATACTTAGTCTGGTTTCCTTTAATGCAGTCTATACGTACATATAGGTCACTAAAATAAAATTGAGGAAGAATTTCACTTTTCACCAACCTCATTATTTCTTTGGAAATGTGACCTAGTCTTTGATGCCACAAGAAATAGAACTTCCATTAGTTGTTGTACGCTTAATGTCTCTAATTTCAATCACCAAGTAATACTAAAAATTTTAACAAGATTCCTTTCATAGCAAACATAACTTTAATGTTTACTTTCTTATCGAATAATCCTTCTTTCTTTAAGGACAATCCTACTAGAAGAGTCTCATTTTATTGCAAAAGAAACACTTCATTTCTTTTCAGATTTGATTTTCGAGTCTTTTCAAGACAGACTTATTATTCATTTTGTCATTTCTACTTGGGATTTTTGTTGCTGCTACTGGCACTTTCCAGACCTACGAGGTTAGCAGCTTGGTCTTTCATCTTCCTTCATTTCCTCTCCTCTTGAATAAACATAGCCTTTAATTCTCTAATGTTTCATTATCTTTGCTGGTGTTGTAATTCTCCTGAAACTGGCTAACTCAAGAGGTATATAATTCCATGAAGAATGGGACCAAAAATTGCTCATGCACCTCTATTCCCAAGATCTTTAACTTTACAGCCAGATTAGACATGTGAGTCATATGATAATGGATTGTCCGGGACCGATCAAACATTTTCATAGTTATCTCATTTATGAGATCACCAAATCCGACTATAAACAATCCTTAAATCTACTCCATGAATTCCTTCTCATTCTTTGTCTTCGGTATCGATGACTTAACCCTTTCTACCGGCATCAACCTTATTAAGTTCAAACTCAGTCTACTAGATTGCCCTCATCTCTTACATCAAGACTATTCATACTATGAGTAATCTTCTGTAATGGATGAGGGCTCCACATCAATTATTATGGTGACGTCTAATAACGATACACTTAGTGCAAGCCAGATCTTTTCGGACCACCTGCCATAATTGAGTGCACTGAACCTTAGGACAGAGTTAACAAATATAAAACACATTTGATAAAGCTACAAACTTTTATACATGATTACTCTTTAACGCTTTTAACTTTACTTCAGATTCACTAATGGAACCACATGCATGGTCAACCTTCTCAACAGAGCTGGAAACGATAAATACTCTGAAGATGTGCTTCACGGAATTCACCATTCACTATATCCCAAGGAATCAAAATATAGTAGCTGATTTGTTAGCTAGGATTGCTCGTACTTTTCATCGTTCTCTTTGTTACTTTGGTTGTTCTATTCCGGTCTGGTTATCCAGACCACCTCAAGTTTGAGTAATAGAATAACCTTTTGATGTTAAAAAAAAACTTTATTTCAGATTCTAGACTAAATATAAACTTTCATGTTTGTATTTGAGTAACCTCTGGGCAATACTTAAAGACAAAAACTTTCAGTGACACTGAAATATACTTTAATAACTAACATTCAATACTCAAGTCAAATTGTATATTACCTTTAGGTATATATACTACCAACTATAGTAAAAAAATGACTAGTTTTTTTCATGTTATTAACTATATTCAATGATCCACATTGGATGATCTCCAAGAATATAAAAATAAAATAAAATTGATCACTAAAACTTTAATGTCATTTAGCATCTCTTTTATCATAATCAATTATACTACTATTGATTTTAATATTGGTAAGTAAATAAAAAAGGTCACTTTGGTGATAACATGTTATAAACTATACAAACATTAAAATATTATTAGGAAAATTTATCCTAATATTATGTTATATTTCATAACATAATTTTCTATATTTTGTTAATATGTTATATCTCATAATATAATTTTCTATATTTTGTTAATAATTCATAACACAAGTTATACCTATTAATAATATGCAGTGGAAACATTTTTTTTTTAAAACTACAACTTCTATATACAAAATTTTAAATTAATAAAATATCATATAACTTATTTGGGTCCCTAAAACTGTATGGGACACTTGTTCCTTAGATAAAACATGGGCCTAACTGGTGACCAAGGAATGAAGAGAAATAATGCATTCCTTAATGTTTTTAATAAATTTTACCATTTATTAGGAATAGTCATTCCTTTTCATTCCTTCTCATTCCTTTTATTGTAGAGAATTAAATAACAAATTTATTCCTCACTAAATTTGATATGGAATAACCGTTCCTCGTCATTCCCATAATTTTATTCCCATCAATTTTTTTCCTTTTTGTTCATACTATTTCTGAGACGGTCACCAGTTAGACAAAATTAAATTTCAATCACTTAAATGTAACAAGCGCTTCACATTTACGAATTTCAATAATCTCTTGTTAATCCACGCATGCTTGTACATATTAATTAAGTTATCATGCCAGTGACTAATTCTTTTCAAAACATGCAAGCACATATTCATGCAACATGTGCAACATGCACTAATCAATTAAACAGGCCGATATTTCCTTTCTAATTAGTGTGAAAATTCTTACAGTCACACTAATCAATTAAACGGGCCAATATTTCTTTTATAATTAGTGTGAAAATTCTTACAGTCACAACCCCTAATAGTGACTTTTCACAATATAACAGTAATAACCGTCATAAGGAAACTTTCATGCATGACGGTAAAAAGCACATATTAACAAAACTCCAGAAGAACACTTATTCATTCATGTGCCCTTTATGTTTGTTACCGTAAACCCCAGGTTTCAAGTCAAACCTTTTAGACAAAAACCATTATGACATGACCATTGTGATTTTAATGGATTTATTAATATGTATTCTTGCAAAATCCATTACGTGAATGACTACTCCATTTCGTAACTTGATCAACAACAACCCATTTAACTTAGTGGCTGACATATAAAGCTCTTTATACGGCATTGCAAGATTCTATAATTAAAATAATAAACAAAATCATTCATAGATCGATTGAGTGTGTCGTATCATTACGGTTCGTTTACGATGCCGTACTTATATGTTTGATCATGAACGCACACTTTAACAAGTACCATACGTTTAAGTGTCATACGTTTAATTACGATGGATTATAATAATCTCATGAACACTCATTAAAATGGATGAAACCATATATGTTCACAAGCACATGAGAACTAAACCGAGAATGTTTTTAACATTGTCAAATGCCTAACGGGTGAGTTAACTAAATCTAAAATGGTTCTGATACCAAATGTAAGATTAATTTTTATGATTCTATAATGAAATTCTACCCAAGAATATATTGTAGATTTAGATTAATTTAACCATAATATATTTTTATAGAAGATATAAGGACTAATCTTTAATTCAGAAGAGTAGACACGGACTTTTTAGAAATTGTCCGACATGCTGAATCTGAATGCTACGCTTGGTATGTAGCAGACCAAAAACAAGAAGGACCAGGATTAACACAGCCTACAATTCAGCAGAACAATTCAGAAATATGTTTGATTGATGGATCTCGGAAACATGACGTATTTTTAGTGGTTATGGATGGACATGGAGAAATCCAGATGGTGGAAATCAGTTAATGGGAGCAAGAAATCAAGATAGGAGGATATCACTTTTACACACGGAATTAGAGGCACTATCATGGACAATTGGATGCATGCTACAATACTCATCATGTCAATTGTTGGGGACATACTGCAAAGATCTAATCTCGATGATCCAAGACCTTGGAGTATGGCCGAACTTTTCTACTGAGCTGAAGGAACTAATGAAGTTGAAGAGTAGATTCGCAGAGTTCTCTATTGTTTTTATTCCTCGCATTGAAAATATATTTTCTGATTCACTAACTAAGATAGCGAGATCTTTTTATAGGAGTCTGTACTACATTGGTTGTTCTGTTCCGATCTGCTTTCCCAAACCACCTCAAGTTTGAATAATATAACAACCGTCTGAGAAAAAAAAACCTTTAATCTTTGTTAAATGAAGACGAATTGAAATCAATGTACCAATTGATTTTCTCTATCCTTAATCTTCCACCTTCAAAATTCCTTTATGGAGAGGAATCAAATTTGTCTTTCTCTCATTGATATTGTTTTGTCACGATAATTCTTACAAAAGGGGAGCATGCAGTTTATATACATTTGGTAATAGTTATATTGACAATAGTTTTGATGGTTCACGATAATTACCATAACCATTTTCCATGACACCCTTTTATTATGCAACGACCATTTACATGTGTATATATATCATTTTCTTTATGTAGTAAATATTAACTAAATATTTACTAACTACAAATGCTATATACCCATATAAATAAACAATAGAGAAAGACAATAATACTAAATAGAGGATTATTAATTCACCCGAATTTTAATTCATTTATCGAAACCAATCCATCACGGTACCGTCTTTTATATTAGAATCAAAAATCTTAATATGAACTTTATCTATAAATTGAATTAATAGACACATTCCGTCGCATAGAATATAAAATATTCTTACATTATATCATATGTATATATTAATCATCCATCCTTCCTAATCATCCAAATTGAGCTACAGACAAGCAAGAGAACGTGAGATCAATTGATTCAACAAGGGATCGTCAATCATCAATCCGAACTTCCAATTGCAAACAGATTCAAAGAACATCGGATTTTAACAAAAAAAAAACTTTGCAAAAGTGAATCATCCTTAAATCTTGTCATTTTCAACTTAAATTAATTAAAATCTACAATAAATGGAGCTTCTCCGTAAAATTATACTCTACGGAAAATCTTCACTTAGAGGGTGTTATTGGTTTATGTATTTTAATAGATTTGAAAATCCAATCCAAATCAAGTGTTATTGGTTCTATTATTTTAAAATCTAATTTCAAATCTAGTGTTATTGGTTTCATGATTTTAAAATAGATTTTAAAATCAAGTGTTATTCAATATCAATGATTTGTTTGAGAATTTAATTTTAATTTTGAGTTGAGTGGATTTGAGAATATTTTAAAGAGTAAAATACAAATGATCAAATATTGAGTTAAACCATTGGATTTGCATAATCGTTTTCTTTTTTCTTTTCGAATTGCTTACCATTCTATGTGCACATATAGTCCCGTCTATGTGCCTCAAACACCTTCATAGTGTTTTCTCACTATTTTAGGCACATACTGTTCGTGTTCCTTATTATAATTTGATTCAAGAAACTTCGTCTATATTTTTTTTTTCAAACTTAGCTATGTGTTCGTGTTTGTTTTGATAGGTTTTAAGATTTTTGTCAAATGTATACATTATTACATAAGGAGCTAGAATTTATTGTACATCAAAAACTTCAGAAGAAAGCAATATATATATATAGTTTACAAAAAAAAGCAATATATATACATATCGCATGGAGTACATATCGCATGGAGGTGATGAATTAGTTACAAATTCATTTCATTCATTTATAAAAATCCACTTATTTTGATTTTGAAATTTACATCATTGATTTTGAAATATGTTTGTTGATTTTGAAATCAAGGGATTTGTCAATGATTTGTAAATCCAATTTTTTTTTTAAATCCACTAAAATACTAGAACCAATAACCCCTACTTAGATTAGATCATAAACATGTGTTTCTATTAGAAATCTGCATAATTTGACCACGTCGCATTGAGTGATCAAAAGTAGACAGAAATTTATTTAATAATTAGTTCTTACCCTAAATAGTCGTTATTAGAAATTTTTTCTTTCACTTATTCTTGAGTTCACTCATAGAGTAAACTTCTAGGTTCATCTAACCAATAGGAATCAGTCATTTTACAATTGATATCTTTTAAAAAAGGAAACAAAATATTATCGAGTTATATTATATTTTTAAATAAAAATGTTAAAAATAAATAAAAATAGTAATATATGCAAAAAAAAATTTAAAATTTTTTAACGCTGTCATTAAAACACTAAACCCTAAGTGTTAAATCCTAAACATTTGGATAAATACTAAACTCTAAATTAAAAATATTAAACATTAAATCTTAAAAAATACTAAATCGTTAATCCTAAAAAGAGTTTAGAGATTATGATTAAGGGTTTAGTATTTTTAAGATTTAGTGTTTTCGATTTAAAATTTAGGATTATCCAAGTGTTTATGGTTTACCCAAGAATTTAGGATTTATAGTTTAGGGTTTAGTATTTCAATGACGATATTAAATATTTTTTTTTTGCATATACTAGAGTTTAGAGTTTAGAGTTTAAAATTATCTAATGGTTTAGCGTATACCCAAGGATTTAGGGTATATCCAAGGGTTTAAGGTATATCCAAGGGTTTAGAGTTTAGGATTTAGAGTTTAGGGTTTAGTGTTTTTTTTTACGATGTTAATAATATTTTTTTTTAAATTATTTTTTGTAACTACTATTTTTTATTCGTTTTTATTTTATTTATTTTTAAAACATAATATAATTTGATAATATTTTGTTTTCTTTTAAAAAAATATTAATTATGAAATACTTGATTCCTATTGGTTGGTGAATCTAAAGATTCACCCTTAGGGGTGAACCCAAAAATAATTATTTTTCTTTTGTCATCTAGAACTTAGAAAATATTTGTACGTAAATCTTTTTTCTTCCCTGAAATTGGAATGAAGTGGGCACATGTTGTAAATGCATGTACATTAGTGTGTATATTTAATATTTGTATAATATATATATGTTGATCAAAAAAATATTTGTATAAATTATAATATATAATATATTACATAATTATAAATATATGTATGTACACGAAAAGGGATCTACGGGGAGAGAGTAGATGACAAATGAATAAAGGTAAGGACATGTGAGAAGAGGCCATGTTTTACGGCAATATCACGAGGGGTCACACTGTGCGACTTTATAATCTCGATGTTTATCTGCCGATATGTTGGCTTCTGCTACTTGAATTTTAGCTTCTATCGCACCTTCTCCGAAGCATCTCCACTTGGCATACAAACAGTACCAACAAGTTTTAGGCATCAATTTTCCATTCTATTATTAATTGTTGATAATTCTGTTTAATAGTTTTTCTCCATCGAGTTTAAATTTTGTTATGTTTTAGGGGTGTTCTATCCGGATATCGGTTCGATTTTCTCAGTTTCGGTATTTTGGTTAGTAAAATGCAATTACCATTCTAAATTCATATTTACTTTGGTTTAGTTTATATACCGTCGGTTTTCGGTTTATTCGATTTTATACCAAAAACATAATTATTTTTTTGGGATCATATTATAGGAATTTTAGAGTCATGTTGTCAACGCGGTCATTAATTAAAAAATATTATATGTTTACATAAAAGAAAAAATGCTCTACCATCTAATAAAATAATAAAATCTATAATTAAAATAAAACTCTGAATTTTGAGGGGAAAAAAAACTGAAGACCAAAATATTTTTTTTTCTATTCTTCCTTATTTAGTGTTCATCAAAATCATAAAATCATGTTTCTTTGATTGATTACAAAACTCTATTAGTTTATAAATAAGAAAAAAAGTTTTGAAGAATTTCCACTAATTATTATCCTTCAAAGTTATAATATTTACTTTCATTTAGTCAATGCTAAAATAAAACAATAAAAAACGAAAACTAAGAAAATAAGAAGCCTCAATTATGATGAATTGTTAATTAATTATAGTTCGAGTGTTTTATAAATTAGAGCTTTTTATTAATGTCAAAAATATTGTAATAGTTATTAGCAAAAAAATTAACTTTTATAACAAACAGATTTTCATACATCGTTATAATATATATATATATATATATGTTTTTACTTTTGATCAGTTTTGTTCAGTTTATTTGGTTTAATCGGTTATAAACCAAATCATATCTAAATCCTACGGTTTTTATAAAATGATATCCATTCAGTTTGTATAGTATACTAAAACTAAACCATATTGTCTATTTTAGTTTGGTTCAGTTTAGTACGGTTCGGTTTTAACAGGCTAGTTTTATGACTTCTAGTTCAGAACTAATTGGCAGTGACTAAATTAGTCAGTCATTTATATATTAGTATTATTTTCTTAGTTTCTATATACAGTTACATGAGGTCATGGGGTTGGATATGAGAACCTTTTTTTTTCAACTGGATATGAGAACTTATTATGTACATTATAACAGCTAACAATAAATTCTTAATCTTTGTTTCTGCTAAAGATGTTAACCATCTGTTATATAAAAAATATACTATTAAATTAAGCTGGTTTATCGAATACTGTATACATATTCTATTGACTTTTAAAAGTAACTGTAGTTTAGTTTGCAAATGGCAAATCGTTCATAAATATAGCATTCAAACTTGGGGAAATTTTTATTTATTAATGAATCCGTTAGGTTTATCAAATGCAAGTGAACCTAGAACCATACATACACTCTGTAGTCTAAATAAATATCAGTTTTATTCATGAATCTTTACAAATAAATTATGAATATTTATAAATAATTTATAAATTCTTGTAAATTTCAAATAAAATATCAAAATTATTAACTTGTATAGTTCTTTTATTTATTTATTTACAATGTTTTATAAATTTACGATTTCACATTCTTTTTATTTAAAATTATATATTTAGAAATGACAATCTTTTTGTTGCATTTTTAAGTTATACTCCTAAATTTTGCAGTTTTACCAACCTATTTTTACGTTATTTCATAATTTTCTAAAATAATCATATTATGAACTAATAGGCTAATACTATTAACGATGTTATTTTAAAGTATTTTTTTATCTCAGCATTAGTCCTAAAACATGGAAAAAGAGAAAAACAAAGAGAGCGGTGGCCAACTCCAGTCTCCACGACGACATTGATAATGCTAATGAATCGCATTTTATATAATCAAGAATCATATATGTTAGGTTTCAAAAAAAAAGAATCATATATGTTTTTGTAGTGGATGTCACCTAGCTACTCCAATAAAAATAAACTAATTTGTTTTATTATGACGAAGGGTATATTGCCATTTGCCACTATGCCAAAATCAAAATCTGGATCTGTGTCTATGTTTTGTATGGTTGGATGCTAGTAGAACTACGAAATATTATGCACCTATGAATATTAAATAGAGTTAGTGTAAATAACCAAATTATGTGTATGTATGGATATATATATATATATCATGAGTTTGTTCCCACGGGATCACTCTGTCTTCTCGGATACTTTCCAACAAAAACACATTGGCAAAACAACAAAGACTTTCTCTCTACCTCTCTTTCTCTCTCCACTTGTATCGTAAACTCGTTATTATTACTATATATTATCGACGGTGTAATCTAATTTTACTCTCTTTCGATATTGCCTCTTTCATGGCTCCTGTTCCTTTCATACCAAACCAAACTCAGTCGCAAACTCGTTATCTTCTTCAGACCCAAAGAAGAAGAAGAATAGAAAGAAGCAAACGCCTCTTCCTCATACACAAACGCAAAGTCTGCAGCAAAAGACGGTACAGTCATCATCGTCGTCATGGAGCCAGATAAAGAACCTTTTGAGTTGCAAACAAATAGAAGGACCACGAGTGCACGAACCATCAATGATTACGTCATCATCTTGTGGCTCTTCTCTATGTAAGTTTAGTGATGTTATTTACGGTAACGCCCGCGTGATTCATCGCTCTGATCACTCGCCGGAGAGTGGCAACCTGGGTCAGGATGCCGGACTCTTGACCCGAAAACCTGTCACCCGTGGATTTTCTTCAACGGTTAGATCCAACGGCTGTGGAGCTTACACGTCATATTCCTCTTCCAAAGCCATGCATTTCGGAAAACTCTCTGGCTGCTATGAATGCCACATGATTGTTGATCCAAGCAGGTGAAATGTTCTTGCACGTCATTTGTGAATATTAAGATGCTGGTTTCTTAAATAATTGCATATCATAATTACAAAAGGTTTAATAGAGAGAGATTAATTAATTAATGATTGGTTACATATACAATTTTTGACGTAGGTATCCAGTATCACCAAGAATATGTGCATGTCCGCAATGTGGAGAGAGTTTCCCCAAGCTTGAAACTCTAGAGCATCATCAGGCAGTTCGTCATGCCGGTATATTTTTCCCTCTAGCTTGTCTTTTTGTATATAGATATTTTATTAAAACTTATATCTGGTGCCGTTGATTGGAGTTTTAACAGTCGAAATCCCAAAAGAAAACTTATATTTTATTAAAACTTATATCTGGTACCATCTATGTTTGTTTTCTACATTAACATGTGTATATACTATATACGTCTCAGTCACATATTAGGCGACAAACAACATCATTACTCGTCATGTCGTTGTTTTAGATATATATGTACATTAACATGTGTGTATACTATATAAATATTTACATTGTAGTACGATTAGAACAATTTATGTCTCAGTCACATATTAGGCGACAAACAACATCATTACTTAAGACATGTTTTCATGTTTTAAAAAAATCAAATATCTTTTAGAAAAAAAAGTATCTTTTAGAATTTGGAAACCAAGCAGATCTTAAGATCCTAGAGGTGAATAGCTGAACAAAGTTAGAATAAAGCAAACCAGATTGAAAATATGACTAGGCTTTTAGAATTTTAGCATGAAAACGTTTAGTAAATCATCCTGCTTTCCTTCCACTTCTTTTTGGTACAATAGGTTCATTCCACTTGTGATAGATTTAAGGATATATCCATCCATATATCGACAAAACAATATGTAAAAAAATCTTTTTGTAATGTTGTTAAACTTTGACAATAGTGTCGGAGTTGGGGCCAGACGATTCAGGACGAAACATAGTGGACATCATCTTCAAATCTAGCTGGTTACGTAAGGACAGTCCCATCTACAAGATCGAACGGATATTAAAAGTCCACAACACTCAGCGAACGATCCAACGGTTTGAGGATTGTCGCGACGCAGTCAAATCCCATGCACATGCCTCTACCAGAAAAGAGGCTCGTTCAGCCGCTGACGGCAATGAGCTCCTCCGTTTCCACTGCACCACCGTTTCTTGCTCCCTCGGCTCCCGCGGTTCGACCTCTCTATGCTCCAACTTTCCTGGCTGCCGTGTCTGCACCATTATCCGCCACGGCTTCCACGCCAAAACGATGCGTTTAGGCGGTGGGGCCAATGAGATAAAGGGAGTAAGGACCACGGCGAGCAGCGGAAGAGCACACGATGCATCGAGGTGCTTTGACCAGAGGAGAGCGATGCTCGTTTGTCGTGTGATTGCCGGAAGAGTGAGGCGCGTGCAGAGCGATGCCCCGGAAGAAGAAAATGGTTCTGGCTCGTATGATTCTGTTGCGGGGCCCCCTGGGGTCTACACAAACCTCGAAGACTTGGTTGTGTTTAATCCCAAAGCTATACTTCCTTGCTTTGTAGTAATCTACAAAGTTTCTGAGCCTTAAAAAAGAAATCCAACTTTGGAACGATTGGATTTGTAAGTTTTTGTGGAATGTGTGAAGCAACGAATTGTAATATTTAGGGCTAAATTAGCATATTAATTGTGTACAATTGTGGTGGTGTCCCTAGCCAAGAGGAAAAGGAAAGGACTAGTGGGCAGTGGCAGAACCAGACCAATTATATGTGGGGCACATAATTGATATTAATATTAAATTAATATAACAAAAATAAATAGTTTATTAATAAATATTATAGACTGTTAATAATAAAAAAATAATCAACTTTAAGCTGTCAAAACAACAATGATAGTATTGTTATTCAAATGCTAAAATTTTAAGATTATATATTTTTAATAATGTTATCAGTTACAATAATGTTACAATTAATTTGGAAATACATACAAAAAGGGATTTTCAAATTTATATATATATATTAAAAAGAAAAATAAAGATAATATATGTTAACAAGAAAGAAAAGAATAACATTAACATCAAACGAAAAGTAAAAAATACTAATCTATCTTATTATATATTGGTTCTTCAAAGTTACTAATTAACATGATCTCGACATGTGTCGATAAATATTTAAGATTATGACATGTGTCAAAAAATGATTTTGTTTATAATTTAAAAGAATTTTTTTAAAAGAAAATTTTCATTACAAATCAGTATTTTAAGGTTCTCTTTATAATTTTATAAAAGGAAAATTACTATTTTCTAGAGGATTTTAGAAAAGAAAAATTACCATTACATAATATTTTACAATTATATATTGTTAAAATTTTATTGTAATTTTTCTTTTCATTCTGAACAAAAAATTGTGAAGTGCTATTTGAAAGTACTTTTTTATTTTTTTTAAAAATATTTTTTAAAGATATTAAGGAAAGAGAATTATAAAGATACATATAAAAGTTTTAAGAAAAGAAAATATTAAAAAATAACGAATTATAAAATCCTACAAGTACAATAAATCTTATTATATAAAGTTTGGTTTTTCAAAGTTACTAATTTTTTATATTTAAGATTGTGACATGTGTTATAAAAAAAGATGTTTACAAAAATATAGTTATAAATATTATTTATTGTAACTTTCTATTTTTTAAATCCTAAACAAAAGATAATTGCAAAATATTATTTGATAGTAATTTCCTTTTAATGTTGTGACATGTGTTAAAATATATAATAACTAAAAATAATTTTCAATTTTTTAATCTTAAACACAAGATAATTGTAAAATATTATTTAATAGTAATTGACTAGATTGATGTATTTTACTTACATTTCAATTTACTTTTCATTCAATTTTTTATTTTGAGTTGTGTTGAGTTAAAACGTTTAAGTAATTTTCCTTTTATAAAATTATAAAGAGAACCTTAAAATACTTTTTGTAATGAAAATTTTCTTTTTAAAAATTTCTTTTAAATTCTAAACAAAAGATTGTATCATATTTTTGACAGATGTCATAATCTTAAATATTTATTGACACATTATGATAAAAATATATATTGATAACAATTTTTTTTCCTGAAATTCTAAAGAGAAGATAACTATAATAGGTTATATGACCGACTAAATATAAGCCCGTTGCGTTGCAACGGGATTTTTGATGTTTTAATTTAATAAAAAACACAAAGTAATAATAATTTTATTATAATTTTATGATTGATTTGCATATGTTGTGTGAAATTTATTTTATAATTAAAAATTTTACATAAGTTAAAGTTAAAATTTTATTTTATAATCATGATACATAGATAAATTTTATTTATTTATTTAATAGATAGTTTTTATTCATGATTTTTATTAAATAATTTATTATATTGTTGAATTTTATAATTTAATTTTGTTAATAATTTTTTAAGTTGCTTGGTTCTTCAAAGTTGATAATTAATATGAAGACACTTATATATTTAAAATGTGACTTGTTCTAATATATATCATAATTAAAAGAATATATACTAAGATAATAACCAAAACTAAATTTTTAGAAAGTAATTATTAATATTATTTAATAGTAATTTTCCATTTTTGAAACCCTAACCAAAATATAATCGCAAAAGATTATTTGATAACAATTTGTTTTCTAATATTGTGACATGTGTAATGATTAAAAATATATGTACCATGAAAATAAAATAAACGAAGTTTGAAACAAATAATTTTAAAAATAATTAAATGTTAAAAAACAATTTTAAAATTATTAAATAGTAACTTGAAGAAATTTTCCTTTTTCAATTAACAGAAAAACAGATTTGAAAAATAATTTATTTAATACTAATTTTCTTTTTCTAAAATTTTAATGAAATCTTATCATAAAATACTATATTGAGCCTAGTTTTTCAAAATTAATAGGTAACATGATTTTGACACATGACAATTATATATTTAAAAATGTGATATGAGCTAAACTATCTTATAAATAAATAAATATATACTAAGATAACAAAAATGATTTCTGTTAATAGTTTATCATAAATATTATTTAATAGTAATTTCTATTTTTAAAATTTTAAACAAAATCTAATTGCAAAACAATATTTGATGATATTTTTATTTTAAATATTGTGAAATTTGTTAGAATATTTTATGATTAAAAATATATATGCTACGAAACTATAAATTTATTTCTAAAAAAATATTTCAAATTATTAAATATTATGTTTAAATGTTAATATTTAGTAGTAATTTTAAGATAAATTCTATTTTAAAAATCCTTTAGAAAAATATTTGTAAAATAGTTTATTTAATAATAAATTATTTTTTTAACTAAAATATTATTTTTCTATTTACTCTAGTTTTTAATGCACATTTTATCCTAAGTTTGTTAAAGAAATGTCATTTACTAAACTATCTTTTTTTCTATCTTCTTTATTTCACAACTATCATCTCTTTTGAACATGTTTTTCTAATACATGTTATAAAACTAAAAACTATCAAATATAAGATATTTTATGGAGCAGTGAATACATCATAATGTAAGGTTTCCAGTTTCTAAAGTAAATAAAAAATTTGTCAAAAATAGTACATTCATATTATTACTTTTCATGTTTACATTAACCACTATTATATTTTCACTTTTAAAAAGGAAAAGAACATTTATAATCCTAGAATTAACATCGACCAAAATAAACTAAAGTTAACTAATCCAAAACTTAGGATTTAGAGGTGAGAGATGGGTAATGTTAAGGGTTTAGGTTTAGTATTTTTACATATATAAAATTATATATGAAGCCTTTAAGATAATAATAATTATTTTAAGAAACAACATTTGCATTAATAAACAAATATTTTTATAGAGTGATAACTATTACTGTACAAATGTCTAATCATTATTGTGGCAATAATTTACGTAGATAGCATGACAATAATGACAAAAGAAATTAACATGAGTTTGTAAGAATAAAATAATATTTTCCTTTTCTAAAATTTTAAACAAAAATGTAAAAGAGTATTTAATATTACTTTTTATTTATAATTGTAAATAAAAAAGAGATTTATAAAATAGAATGTTTTCCTTTTTAAAATATCCTAGCAAAATAAAGTTTTAAAAACTTATTTAATAAAGCATTAAGTTATAAGTACATAAGAATGTATATAATGTTGTCATTGACTAAATTGATGTATTTGACTTACATTTCATTTTACTTATCATTCAATTTCTTATTTTAAGTTGTGTTGAGTTAAAACGTTTAACTATATTATATTACTTAATCTTAAGTAGAAAGTTTATAACATTCATCTATGCACTATGATTATAAAATATAAATATTAACTTGAATTTATGTGTGAAAGTGGCGTTCTAATTATAAAATAAATATAACACAGTGTATGCAAAAAAAATCATAAAACTATAATAATAGTTATTATTTTATGTTTTCGTATTAAACTAAAACATCAGATAAAATCTGTTGCAACGCAACGGGCTCATATCTTGTACTATATAAAAGTTGAGGCTATAAGCCATTGAGAATGTCCACATAAGATTTAAAACGACCAACTAAAATATGACAAATCAGATTTTTAATTTATTATTTTTGAAAAATGTTAATATTTCCAAAAATAAATTAAAAACGAAATTAATATTATTTATATAACTTAAACTAAAAAAATAAATATTAATATTTAACAACTTAATTAAATAAACGGTAACTGTTATAGAAAAATGGAAAATCAAAATAGTTATAGTAACAAAAATTACTTCTTCTTTAGATATAATAAATCTAAAATACATTTTATACCAGAATAAAATAGAAATTAATGTTAAAATAGTCAAAGTAGAAAATATATTATTTTCTTATTTTTAAAATGTTAATATCTCCAATATATAAATGAAACGAAATTAATGCTAAATATATAACTTGAATTAATAAAATAAGTATTAACATTTGTAACTTGCTTTAAATGGTATTATTATAGTAAAATGGAAAATGAAAATTAGAATTGTAATATTAACAAAAAATATGTGTTCTCATAATATGTTGAGGCTATAAGCCATTGAACATATGATTTAAAACCACCAATTATAATATGCTAAATCATTATTTTAGTTTATTATTTTTGAATAAAAAATTCTAAATATATAATTTTCTAAAATAAAATAGAAATCCATAAAATACAAATACTAATAAAACAAAATTCAATATATATGAATTAATATATATGATTTTTCAGAAACTGAAAATATGTTCTTAAAATACAAAAATTTGTAAAATTTAAATCTATAGTAATTTAAATACTTATAATTTTGAATTACATTTAAATAAGATAAACCAACAATATGCTTTTTTGATATATATAGTTTTTATTTTGGAAAATTAACATTTTAAAATAGAATACAAAAGTTTTTAATCGAAGCTATAGGAAGTGAAAACACATATGATTTAAAACCCATATCAAATATGACAAATAATCATTTTAATTTACTATTTTCAAAAATCAATATTTCCAAAAAAGCTGTCTATATTGGGTTGGTCGATACCACGAGTTAGTTAAATCCATATTCAAAAACGTTTTATTATTCTCAACGTGTTCAACAAAATTAACATTTTGAGTTTTCTCTTGTGACATAGGCAATTGAATGAAAATTTCTAAAATTAATTATAGTCAATAATTTCAATAATATAAAACTAAGACCATAATTATTGCAGGATGGTGGGGAGTTTCTTGGTTGGGGGGGGGGACCACAAGGGTGGGAACCAAGAAGAAAAAAGGAGAAGAAGTCGTTTGGTGAGGATACGTTTTTTGGGTTTGTTCGCGGGCCCCACGACACGTGGCGGCCCGCGATTGGTACATCTTAATTTTTTTTTTAAATTCGAAAAAAAAAAGAAAGAGACCCAAGTGGGTATTTGGGATAAACATGCTCTAAGGAAAAATTGGCTTCTATAGCTCTATTGGACACCTATATTAGCAATCTACACCTTCCTCTTTCTTCTCAAAGTTTATACCGATTTGTCCCTATACCAAAAGACTCACTTTTGGACAGGCTAGGTGGTAACTGTGTCAGTCAAGTGGGTTTCTTTTTCAGTTTTGTCTTCTTCTTGGTTTAACTTTATGCTATTTCTCTTCATGTGCTATTTCTCTTCCATCACTTTATTTCTGGTTTCTCTCTCTTTTTCAATTTTTTTCCTTAGTCAATTTCATCTTCTTTTTAGTCCACAATCACAACTCAAACGAAACAAAGGAGAAGAAGTCGCTTGGTGAGGATACGTTTTTTGGGTTTGTTCGCGGGCCCCACGACACGTGGCGGCCCGCGATTGGTACATCTTAATTTTTTTTTTTAAATTCGAAAAAAAAAGAAAGAGACCCAAGTGGGTATTTGGGATAAACATGCTCTAAGGAAAAATTGGCTTCTATAGCTCTATTGGACACCTATATTAGCAATCTACACCTTCCTCTTTCTTCTCAAAGTTTATACCGATTTTGTCCCTATACCAAAAGACTCACTTTTGGACAGGCTAGGTGGTAACTGTGTCAGTCAAGTGGGTTTCTTTTTCAGTTTTGTCTTCTTCTTCGTTTAACTTTGTGCTATTTCTCTTCATGTGCTATTTCTCTTCCATCACTTTATTTCTGGTTTCTCTCTCTTTTTCAATTTTTTTCCTTAGTCAATTTCATCTTCTTTTTAGTCCACAATCACAACTCAAACGAAACATCAACCAAACTGAAACTACAAAATACCCAATCACAATTTTTTTTGGTCAGACTTGTTCCTTTTTCTCTTTCTTTTTTACTAGTTTGAAGCTTTTTTTTTTGTTTTTTTTGTCACCATAAGCAACAAAACAAAATAGATCCGAAACAGAACCGAAACTTGGTGGCTGATTTCGTTTCTAAAAAAGATGATACTATTATTGTTAACATGCTAACTTGTTGTATAACATGTTAACTTATTTTATTTTACGCTAACTTTACTATTAGTTTGTTAATTTTATGTTTACCCGTTAAATAATGTGTTAGATTGATTAATAATACTAAATTATATAGTTTGTAATTAAGTTAATGATTTGTTTAACTTGTTATAAATAAATATAACTCGATAAAAATATTTGTAACGTGTTAAGAAATAATATGCAATGTTAACAAAATTTGTAACATGTTAAAAATTTGTTTACTCGCTAACAAAATTTGTAACATGTTAAAAATTTGTTTACTCGCTAACAAAATTTGTACTAAATTCATCAATAAGTTCTAATGTTGTTCATCATAAACCCAGAAATAATTTTTATCAGGTTTCCATTACCATAAATTCATTACCATAAATCTAATTTCTTCACTGGAGCTTCAATGATAATTGGAAAGTGACCACTCATTTTAAAATGAAAAAAAGAAAATACATGTCAAATGTAAAAAAGAGGTAAAAGAGAAAGACTGGCGTTGGAAGAAAGAAAATATGAAGAAAAAATAATTGCAGGAAAGAGAATATTTGAAAAAGAAATAAAAGAAGCCTGACGTTTTCTCTGCGACGATCAGACTTTGTGTCAGATAGAGAAGGGCATTTTCGTCCAATGTAAATCACAGTTGTGTGTCTTAGACCCCAAATGTCATTCAGTGTGTACATCTCTAATTAGACCTTCATTTATGGGTATTTGACTAAATCTCCCTAAAACTAATACATTGCAGTGAAGACTTTTAGTAATGTAAAACTAAATGATAAAAATCGAAAACTAGGCTAAAAAGTAATATTAAAGGTTTCAACAAAATTTCCAATTAGTTAACTTCAATGGCATGTTGTCAATTTATATATATGTATATGATCTCTTTGAATAGATTTCTCTTATTATAATTCAAGCAAGAGAGACGAAACAAAGAAATAATGGCTCTGACTGGTGACCAAAAGAATGAATGGGAATAGCTAATTTTTCTTTATTCCTTAAACTTGATACCATTTATAAGGAACGAGAATAATTAATTCCTCTTCATTCCTTAAATTTGACATCATTTATAAGATTTTTTTTTAATATTCCTTCTCATTCTTTTTAATTTAAGGAATCAAAGAACAAATATATTCCTTATGAAATCCGGGAAGGAACAATAGAGAACAATATTCCTATTATTGTTTTCCTCTTCATTCTTTTCCTTGTTATTCCTATTAGTCCTTGCTGGTCACCATTTAGAGCCAATGTGTGTCTAGATCAAGAATTGAAGCGGCTAAGAGATTTGCTCCTATTTTGGTAAAAGAAACATCAAGAAACATCAAATACAAGTGAAAACATAATGGATTTGTTACACAGAGATAATATAATAAATCACAATATTGATTACTATATTTGAGCTTAACAACAAACAAGCTGAAGAGAAAGCTGTAGGAAGAAGCCTATAAGTAGTTAAACCTCGACTCGGTGTGCCAATTAAAGACAATGGACGTGAGAACAAATGAGTGGTGAATCTTGATGCTTCTTGAGATATTATAAGATCGGTTGATCTTGGACTGGATCCATTACACCAAGGGGTGGATTTAGCAAATTTCCCAATATGGACAGACTTGATAAAATAACAAAGTATAATCAAAGGTGTATGGAGGCATTGATGATTATAAGCCATTTAAGATCCTTGATTTTCAATGCAACTAATGGAAAAAAATTCTCTTATGGCAGTTGCTCCACCTAGGACTTGCCTAGGTCTACCCATGCTGCACCGGCTGTGAGGTTAGAAAGACGATTGACTTTGATTTCAAAGGATGATGACCACATTGGATTTGATAGAATTTTTTATGAAATGTGATAAAATAAAATTTCAAAAATTTCCAAAAACCAATTGTTTAAAATAAAATAAATTTTCATATAAATTAATATAAACTTTTAAACTCATTAAAAAGAATTAACTTGACATATATAACACTTTTTGAAACTTAATATAAAACTAACTAAAATATCTTTAAAAATATAAACTTCAAGAATCTAAACTATAAGAATTTAAAACACACTTATTTTAAAAGTTGATACTACATAATATTAAAAATTTACACACAGAAGTTAAAAATATCAAGATTTTCAGAATAACATATTTATTTTAAGAATAAAAAGTAAATCAGTATCAAATAATATAAACAAATACAGGGGAGTTTATTTCAAAATTAACATAACATACATGCTAATGACTGGTAAAGAACGTCAAATAAATTAATAAAAAATTGTGTTCTTAGTATGTTAAAGCATAAAATATTGTATATATTATAATATAATAATATAATTAATATCAAAATTTAAAGAATAATAAAAAATAGAAGAAATTTAACATGAAATTTAATATAGATTTTTAAGTACTTGTATAGAATATAAATAATTATCTAAATTTATAATAGGTTTTACATGGTTTAAAAAAAATTAAAACAATGACTGGTTTCAAATTTTTTTCTTTCTTTCTACAGAGCCAATTTATTCTTTGACTTATAAAAAAGTTATTTTAAAAGAACCACATGTAAGTATAATTCACTTGTGCGACACACATATTGTAGAAAAATATTATTTAAGAATTTTAAACTGATTTGTTTTCAATCAAAAGAAATTAGCAAATCTATTTACTCATTAAATTTTGAAATTGTAACCAACACTATCACCTTATATAGATGCTGGCATTAACAATAAAATAAACCACATGATGACTTCTTATAAATATATATATATATATATATATATATATATCTAAAGATGAAAAAATAAAGAGTCTAAAGTATTACATCTAATAAATTAGTTATACTTATAATTAATATAAAAGAAAAGAAAACCAAATTACACAGACGTTTTAGGATATAGGCTATATGTTATTAAAAATATTCACATATAATTTAGAATATCCAAATATGTTAAATTAGCATTAAACTTTATTAATTTTGTTCCTTTTTAATGTAGCCAATTCATTTTTGACTTACAATAATAAGTATAAAGTTTTATTAAAAATAAATGATGGTGAAAGTAATCCCCATGTATAAGACACATGCTGTTTACTGATGTGATTTTAAATTACAATTTTTAATCAAATGAATTTAAATTTATTTAATCATCAACAATTAATTTTTGAAAAAATAATATATTATGTTTCAAAATAAATGTTCTTATAAAATTTTAATCTAAATCTTCATTAAACTAACCAAATAAGATTTAATAAAAGAAACCTAAAAATTTAGGTAATCTAAAAATTATAACTCATTAACAATAAAACATGCACATAGTGACTATTTATACTTCTTTGATGTAATTTAGAAATAAAATTGAAAACAATCTATGCTTATGAAAATTTATTACTGTGATCAACGTAGCATATAATTTTAAAATGATTTCACACGAGTTTTATCAAAAAATATATTTGAAGAACAATTTTTATAAAATATATTAAAAACAAAAATTCTAAACCAAATAAATTATTTAAAATTTTATTAATATTTTTGATAGTATTAACATTAGACTATAATCTCTGCGACAACTGATAAGAAAGATATGAAAAAATTCATTATACATTAATCAATTGGTATTATATAAGAATATTAATGAATAAATTGAAAAAATGAAATTCTGACAAACTTCAAACAATAAGAAAAAAAATATTACTGTATTTGCAGGGTTTGGGTTCAATCTCCCCTAAAGAGAGCTTAGAGTACTTTAAAAATCTTGACAAACCCATGCGAAAACTCTACTGGGATGACCCAAATGATGTTACAAATGAAGACAGTGAAAGTGAAAAAGCCATCACACTTGCATTTTGTCCAAAGAAATGCAAGTATCGAAAACGTTTGATAGAAACTTACCTGAATGGTGGTCTTGAGGTATATATATGCTTTAGGGTAGTTAATTTTCTTAATATAACATCTGACAATCTTTGTTTTTCCATTTAGCAAATCACAATGGACGACAACGACGAGAAGACAAAAGAAACTATCCAAGAAACTATCGTGAATGGTGGTCTTAAGGTATATTTGTATACATATGGTATAGTGTAGTTACTTTTGCTTATTATGACATCTGACAATATTTCTTTTCCATTCAGGAGACATCAGTTCTCAGTCTTTCCTACGCTAATCTTATAAACAAGGAACTTATCATGTTCTTCGTTGAAGATGTTCAAATGTCATTTCTTTCGTTCTTTGATGGGCTCAAACTGGATCAGAGGAAAGCACTTTTCTGTGCACTTTCTGTGCACTCAAGAGTGAACAATGCAATGTGATCAAGGTTGTCAAGTTGGCTAGTGATGTAATCAAGCTCACAGATTATCGTCACAGTGAGGAAGTTATTGCGGATACCATCATTCGTATGGTACAAAACTTTTTGTGGACCAAAAATGTAAACCTTCTTGATCCTGTTGGAAATTTTGGTACAAGCCGTAAGGTAAGTCTAGTCAATAAAGTTCTTTTCTTTCTTTAACTATGCTTCTACTCAATTTACTCGCTTTGTAAATGGTTTTGCTTATTGGATGGAAGAGATGCAAGCCAAGCACGATATATTTCCATCAAGCTCTCTCCACTTACAAGATTCCTCTTTATCCATGAGGATGATGACACCATTCTTGGGTTTCAGTATGGAGATGGGAAAATGATAGAGCCACCTTGGTAATTCTTTGCCTCATCTTTTACTCATACTTGTGAATGGCTCTAAGGTCCTTGGTAATCCCCCTTGGGTTTCAATATACGGTCCTTGGTAATCCCCCTTATCTTGTCTAAGACTTAATATGTTAATGCTTGTTAGGTACATCCCAATAATACCAACTATACTTGTGAATGGCTCTAAGGCAATTAGATGTGGGTAGAATTCAATGGTGCCGCCTTATCATCCAAAAGACATTATCAAAAACCTTAAGTACCTTATTAAAGGTGAACCCATGGAGGACATGCTCTCTTGGTTCAGTGGTTTTAGAGGAGACATTTTAACCGTGGATGAGGAGGGGAGATACAAAACCCGAGGTGTACTTGAAAAAAATTGATGATGAGACTGTACGTGTTATTTATTTGCCAATGTATATGACGAAGTTGATGTATGAAGGCTAAGTCTCAACATTTATACTTGGAAATTGATAAATTACTAGTCATATCAAATATGAAAACTATTGGAATTATAGTTCTTTTAAATCTATTTAATATATGTTTATGCCATCTTAAAATATAATACTTTCTAATATTAATATTTTCTAATATTTTCTTAGTTGCCAATTTTTTTTTTTTAAAGTCCTCTGACCAAAAATAAAATAAAATAAAATGATGATTGTAGATGATATGTGCCTAGTTTCCACATGGCAAGTCTTCTAGCACTTGAACCACATTGGATAATATGTATATCACATTTTTTCACTTGCTTTTTGTTATTCCTTGATTGATTAACACATATGTCAAGTAAATAGAAGAGTAAAAGGTGGCTTTATGTTTGCCATAGAAAGAGCAAAATTGCAAAAGTGGAAATATGTTTAATAAAAGCTAGATGGAGTGCAGTGGCGGATCCATAATTTTTTTTTTTTTGACGGCAAACGGCTATTCTATTACTCAAGCTTGAGGTGGTCTGGGTAATCAGACCGGAATAGAACAACCAATAAAATGTAACTTCCTAAGGAAGGATCTAGCTGTCTTAACTAAAAAATCTGAAATCTGATTACGCGCTCTTGGAACATAAGAAATCTTGAAATCTGGGAAGCATATGAGCAGTGTCTCTATCCTCTCTAGTTCTGTAGCAAAACTTGGCCAAGCATGAGGTTCCTCGATCATAGCAATCAAATCCTTGCAGTCCGTTCCAATGTTCTGACATGTTGAATGCTGAAGCATATTCTCCATCGTCCATTGCAGTGCTTCCACTTCTGAGTGCAGAGCTGATTCTCTTCTGGGGAAGTTATGTGATCCCATGAGTTGCGTGTTTCCCCCACTGTCCAACCAGACCCATCCACACCCACTAAATTGAGCCTGAGATGTCCAAGATCCATCCAGTAAACAAATATTGTCCAAGCTTATGACTTGAGGTTCCTCTACATTACTCTCTTGTACCACTGGTGGTATCATTTCATTGGCATCAAGCTTGACACTCACTCTCAGCATATCGAACTAGTTCAAGAGGATCTCTGTCTATGCCCCTAAAGAGTTTATCATTTCGAGCCTTCCAGATGTACCAAATCAGCCAGGGATAAGGATCCCTGTCTTGATCTGGTTCAAGTATACCGTTCTTTTCCCATAAGAGGTAGTTCATATTCGTGTAGATACTTGATGCTGGAAAAACAGCAGGACTCGTTGGAGTTGATGAGTGTAACCAAACTTGTAAAGCAGGTGGGCAATCGAAAATAGCATGTGTTACTGATTCCTCTGGCTCACCACATCTTGGGCATTAATTATCACATCTCATATTTCGCCTTACTAGATTTCTCGTTACTGCCACTTGACCAGTTAACAATTGCCATATAAGATGACAAATTTTCTTCGGCGCCTTTATCTTCCAAGCAAAGGCTTGGAGCTTTGTAATACTTGGCTCTAACACTTGCTTTTCATCTGCATCCTTCAAAAGATTTTGAGCAACCCAATATCCAGACTTGACTGTATATTGTCCATTTCTTGTGAAGTTCCAGCAAAATGTGTCAGGCCTATGAGTTGTGCTTAAGGCTAAACTCCTTATAAGGGGTATATCATCAGGGCTGACATATTGTTCCAGTAGATTAACATCCCATTCCTTCAACTCCTGATTAATAAGATCACTCACTCTCATACTTGGATGCATAACTGGCGCTATAGGTATAACTGGCCTAGCAGGAGTCATTGGAATCCAGGGGTCCTCCCACACCATCACCTCATAACCATAATGTATTTTCTGCCTTATCCCCAGCAACAAAAGCTCCCTCGCAGCGGAAATACTATTCCACACATAAGAAGGACTGTTTACAGAATTTACTCGCAAAGGCGAGCTTAGTTTGTAATATCTTCCTCTTAAGACACGGGCGACCAGCGAACCCGGGTTTTGTGTTAGCCTCCATAATTGTTTTGCTAGTAATGCCAGGTTGAACTCACGGATCATACGAAATCCAATCCCTCCTTTTTCTCTCGATAGGCAGAATTTTTCCCATTTCGACCAGTGTATTCCTCTTTTGGGGGGATTTGAGCTCCACCAGAATTGGGCAATAGCACTGGTAAGGTTTTCACATATCTCCAATGGGAGCAGGAACGTAGACATAACATACGTCGGGAGAGCAAGCAAAATGGACTTAATCAATACCTCCTTTCCTCCTTTCGAGAGCCAACGACCTGTCCAGCCATTCACTCTATGCATTAATTTGTCTTTTAGGAAAGCAAAGAGCTTGCATTTTGAATCACTAATATCTTCTGGAATACCCAAGTAAGTCCCCATCCCTCCATCATTCTGTATTCCAAGTACATCTTTGATCTCTTGTCTTGTGGTTGCATTAATCCTCTTACCAAAGAGTAAGGAGGATTTATCAAAGTTAATACATTGTCCTGATGCCTTACCATAGATCCTAATCATTTTCATTACTTCTTCACATTCAAGGGGCTCCGCCTTACCGAAGAAAAGGCTATCATCAGCAAATAATAGGTGGGATACCGATGGACACGTGCGGGTAACACGCATCCCCGTTATCTTTCCCTGGTTCTCTATATGATTGAGAAGGCTAACGAGCGCTTCCGTGCATAGAATAAAAATGAAAGGAGAAAAAGGATCTCCTTGGCGTAGGCCCCTTCCTGGAATAATATTTCATCTTGGTTGCCCATTCATGAGGACTTTGTATTGTACCGACGTAATGCATCGCATTATCCATGTGATCCATGTTTCTGAGAAATCCATCTTTCTCATCACAGCTTCAATAAATGACCATTCCATCCTATCATAGGCTTTGCTCATATCTGTTTTAACAGGCCTTCTTTTGTTTCGTCCGCTTGGCTTGGTCCTTAGAGCATGGAACATCTCTTGAGCAATCATAATATTATCAGAAATCTATCTTCCAGCAACAAAGGCTGACTGGGTTTCCGATATCAATTCTGGAAGCACTTTCTTAAGTCTCTGGCATAGGACCTTAGAATAATCTTGTAACTTACGTTACACAAACTGATAGGGCGAAACTGTGCCATTTCATTAGGTTTTGTTGTCTTTGGGATGAGACAAATATTAGTTTCATTCAGTCCATCGGGCATTATCCCTTCAGTAAGGAACTTATTAACCAAAAGAGTTAAATCATCATTTTCTATATCCCAGAACTTCTGGTAAAATAGAGCAGTCATCCCATCTGGCCCCGGAGCTTTTTCTGGATGCATAGCAAAAAGTGCTAATTTAATCTCCCACTCCGTTACCGGTGCTGTGAGACTTTCGTTCATTGGCTCAGTGATTGTCGTACGAACTTCAAATAGAGCTTCTTCGATATCATGTGGATTAGAAGATTCAAAGATTTGTCTAAAATAGCTGGTAGCAATGGCTACTAATCCTTCTTCATCTTCCACAATATTTCCATTTTCACCCAGAAGTTGAGTGATCTTGTTCCTTACTCTCCTTTGTTTCGTTAAGGCATGGAAAAATTTCGTATTGCGATCTCCTTCCCTTAGCCAAAATACACGACTCTTTTGTTTTCAGAACATTTCTTCTGCCTTCAGAGCATCAGAAAGCTCCTTCAAAGCTGCTGCAATCTCCGCAGTTGTGGCATTATCATCTGCATATAGACCTTCCACTTTTTCTTTAAGCTCTTCCACCAGTTTTTCAGAGTTTATATTATTTTGTCTCCTCCACTCGCTCAATGCTTTCCTACAGCTGGAAATATGTTCCATTATAGAAGCATTGGGAGGAATATCAGGTGATTTCCATCCCTCCAAAATAACTTGTCTCAGCTCCTCATTATCCAGCCATCTTTTGTCAAACTTAAATTTCTTCGATCTCCTAGATGGTTTTATGAGAATATCAGCAAGTATCGGCCGATGATCCGAACCCCATAACCTCATATACTTTATCTTCGAATGAGGGAACTTTTCGTGCCAGTCGGCATTTCCTACTGCCCTGTCCAGACGACATCTAACAGTTACTCTCCCTGATCTCTTACCAACCCATGATAGCATGTCTCCAGTGTATGGAAATTCTAGCATCCCACAATCATTTAGCATTTCCTTGAAAGTTAGAAATGAGCTATCAGTACGTTGTCTACCTCCTTCTTTTTCATTATGACCAGTAATCTCATTGAAATCTCCTATCATAAACCAAGGTCTAGTTCTTGTTGTTGAGAAACGCGTAAGACGTTCCCAAACTAGATCTCTTCTTTCTAGTACATGATCTTCATAAACAAACGTCATAAAGACTTTTATTCCATCAATGACTGCCTCAATGTCAATCATTATGTTATTTTAAAATAAAACATTAACTTGAAATTCATCCATAAATAAAAGAGATAAACCACCGCTGAGACCAAGTGGCTCAACGGTAAACAAACGATCAAATCCTAAGTCGGCCTGAATGTTTTGCAACAGCAGCCTTCTGTTCTTTGTTTCAGAAAGGAACACAAGTCCTGGGCGATGCTTCTGACACATCTCCGTAAGGCGTCGAACTGTGAGGTCGTTCACTATCCCTCGGTAGTTCCAACTGATTGTCCTCATTGATAATGTTTTGGTGAGCTTTTGGAACCCACCAAACCACCACCTTTGCTTGAATTGCCTCTGCCCGACATAGTACCATGCCTATGTTTGTTATCCTGTTCAGTTGCCTTATGGGAAAGAGACTTGCTGGGCCGTGGCCGTGGAGATCCTCCACGGAGGAAAGTAGCTTTCTTATTTTGAATGCCCAACGGGGCAGTCTGACGATGTGCACTCTTCACGATCTTTGCTGCTGTCGCGAGGTCTTTGACTTGAGAAGACTCTGTTCGTGAAGCTGCCTCAGAAGCTTCTATTGCCATCAGATCGTCACCCAATAAATCATCATCCTGAACCTCACACTCCATCATCGCATCATCATGCTGCTCAACAATCTCCATGTCCTCTAACGCACCTATCATTTGGTTATTCTCTAACCCGTTGAGCTCAACTTGCAGGCTAGCTGGAGAGAACGTTAATGTTCGAGCAAGACCTCGGATCGTAACGTTAGCTAGCTGGTCAGATGAAGCAGTGTTTGTTGTGACAATGGCACTTGCAAGTCTTTTAGATTTGGGTTCCTCCACATTTCTAGGTTCCTCAATAGGTCGCTTCTCATGACTCTTGTAAACCTTGTCAGTTATAGTCTTCTCTCTTGCATTCAATGGCTGCTCATACGGAGCAACAACACCAGGCATCATATTCTTCTTTCGACCTTTGGTTTGTATCTCCTTGTTATTCTTCTCCCGCCAGATACCCTCCGGCTTGCGATCGTACGGACGGTTTCCATAACGAGAAGCTCCGAGACGAGTATCCTTGCGTCCCTCTCTTCCACAGATGATTCTATCTTTATGTGATTTCTGATAGGATCCATACACACGGTTTCGTTCTTCCTGGTATTGCCCGCGTTCACCAGCCTGGAAGTGTGGTCGTTGGATTCGATCATGAAGACGAGGATGCTCCATAGCTGCAGCTCTGTTCTGATTGCTCCCCAACAAAGGTTGGCGAGAGTTGTGAGACTCAGTGTATCGCGAATTACCCAGCAAAGGCAGAGTAGGAAACCGATCCCTAGGCATCTGTACTCTTGTAAAGACATCCGTGCGGTTGTTTTGTGACTGAGGTACTTCCATCTTAGGGTATTGTTCCTTTTCGTGAGTCATAAGACCACATTCAGTACAATGTTTGAACAACATTTCGTATTTGATTTCAAGGGTAACCTCTTCTCCTTCAGGTGATTCAGCTTTCCTTGAGAATTTTAACGGACCCCTGGAGTCAATATCTATCAGCATCCTTCCCCATAGAGATCAATAGTATCAACATGACCAAGTCTACCTCCTATCTTTCTCAGGTTCTTGTCTGTCCATAGGTGGAGTGGAATTCCGATCAATCTAACCCAAAAGGGGATAATCCAAGGGTAGTCATCATGTACAATAGGCTCCGATCGCACCAATACAAACATGCAATAGCTGTAGTGGAATGGACCCTGTCCGAGCACAGAGTTAAGGTCATCTTGAGGTGAAATTGAAAAGGAACTTTCCATTTCCCAAATCATTAGCTGTGATCTTATCCTGAAGTCCCCATTGCTGCGGCATCTTCTATAGAAGTTTCTCCACGTTTTGTTTCTTAGGATTCAAGACCTTCCCAATAAGAGACATACGGTACTCTTTGATGACAAAGGATTCATCTTGATCAGTTAGCTTAATCGGAGCATCATCATCCTCATATTGGATTCCTTTGCCCTTGATATCCGCCATATGGGTAGATTTTAGTCGAGCATAAGACCCCATTCAATCGTAAATAGGAGTTCTTTGTTGGCCTGAAACCGGAGCAACACGTGATCGTTTATGATCGTCTAAACTTGATCGTTTCGCAGGAAGCTCCTTACACCGTAGCAGTGATTGTCAAACCGTACTAAACGAAGCAATCCAATATAATGATCAAACGGATCAAAGTAAACAAAGTCGGAACAAAACAGAGGCGGAGCAGGGCGTAGAGAAAAGGGGAGAGCAGTGATGCAGAGGATAAGCAATCGTCAAAGGACGTATTGTTTATGTGGAGATCGAAGTTTCAAAGGAAGCTTCAATCTAGACTCTCGCAGAAACAGATCAGGCCATGAGAGGCCGAGAATCGTGATTGATACACCACGAGAAGAGTCGTCCGAGAAGCGTGGTCTGGATGAGCTTTGCCGTGGTCGTCAAGAGAAGCCGCGATGAACCTCCGTAGCAATGGAGATCGTCCAGAAGGTCTTGAGAATTGCAAGGAGTGTGGTAGTCTCCCTTGCAATGGTACCGCGATCGTCGATCCAGAGCACTATGTCGAAGGAGGCTGGTTCAGAATATCACCATTGTGATCGCACTTTTGCAGAGCGGTTAGGGTTTTGTCTTCCCATAATTTTTTTTATCAGTGTCATAATTAAACTAATTATTTAATTCTATTAATAATAATTAAAAATTAAATTATTATGAAAATATTTAATACATATAATATCTGATCTAAAATAACTTTTAAAGAAAATGTAAAATCAGTATGTATAAAAATATAGTATCTGATAAAGAATAATTTGGGATAAACACAATCATTGCTAAATTTATTGTGATAAACTTTGCTTAACCTCAATTCCTTTATTGATTTCAGTAACATGATTATATTGAAGCTTGGCGACAATTACACTCTCATGATAAATATGATCACTACCACTGATCTAATCTCAAAAGATACGATCCTTTGACTTTTTAAAAATCAATCATATGTGTCAATATGAGAGCATGAGACATGATATCATTGATATTTTTTGTGTCGGTTTCATGGGAAAATCCATATTGACGATTTTATGTTATATTTGATTGCAAAAGAGAAATGATAACGAGTTAAGTCAACAAAGTTTTTCTGTAAATAACTTAGTTTTGTTTATAGAGGACATCGATAAAACAATAATATTAGTGCTAATATGATGAGATTGACAATTTGATTAAAGTTTCAATCAAAGTTTGCTTTATTATGAGATAAAACTTTTTGATAATTTTTGGTTGATTTAAATGGAAATAATAAAAATTTGACAAATGGTGCATCACATTTTGTCAGGTACAATTTAGTTTGCCGGGTACCATTTCTCAGCAAAATCAAATAGTATATAACGTGCAATCAATATTTTTAATTGCACAAAATGACAATTAATAACTAAAGTGTACATGATAAAATGATGTACTCTTTGTCATTGTCACTTCTTTCTATCTAAATTATACAATACTAGTGGTTGGCCGGCGCTACGCGCCGGGATTCAGATAAAAATTCAAATAGGTTGTTTAGATATTTTAATATATTTTGTTGAATGTTTCGAATTTAATTTTAATTTTACAAATTTACTGTTCCTGTTTTTAGAGTTTATCCAATTGGATTGTAATTTTAAAATTTCAGGAATGAGACTTTGTAGAGATTGAAAATGTGAATGTTGAAGCTACAATTATAGAGTTTAAGTAATTATTTGTAGAGTTTAACCAAACAATGTTTTTCTATATCAGTTGATTTATAGTATTGATTTTCCTATTTTATTAGAATTTTTGCTATAGCGTATTTTCTTAGATTTATAGGATATATTTTCCTACACTATTAGGAGAAGCTTAAATTCCATTAATGAAAATCTGAAAGTAAAACATTTAAACTTCAGCTTAAATATAAAATGAAAACAAAATAACAATACCACGAACCTTATTTCTACACATTACCAAACCACAACACATAATCATCATCATGCAGTTCCATGACAGTAAAGCCTTAGAAAGTAACGGCGGTTACATACATATGTTATATATATTACAAACTTTATTTGACTTTTCATTTTATTTTACTTTTAACTTTATTTATGCATACGATGAGATAACATCATCAATCATCCACATATCTAGATTCGTCCAGCTGACTCGGCTGCTCCGCCGTGGTACCGTCCAGCTCAAGGAAAGACTCCAAGCTTGATATCTGCTGCAAAAGATCGTGACAGACTCAAACCCGTAACTCGGATTCTGAAACTCGTAACCACTCCCGAACCCAAAGCAACTCAACCGGCGAACTCGGGTGAGTCAACTCACTCTGAGAGTGTACACAGAGCTTCTTCGCCGGAGGCAGATCGTCTGATGTCAGCCGAGAAGGATGAAGGAGATCTGGGAAGTTGAGCTTGGCTTTGTCGCCGCGGATACGCTTAGCCGCCACGTCATAAGCCATGGCGGCTTCCTCCGCTGTGTTGAACGTCCCGAGCCAGACTCTGGTGCCTTTACTGGATCTCGTATATCTGACGCCCATTTCCCCCATGGACGCTTGCGTATCCCTCCGTAAACGTTCTTCCTCCTCCTTTTTTCCGTAGGTGGCTCCCTTTTCTTTTTTTCCACGGCCTCCGCTTTCAACGCCACTTATATAGTTTAAAAGTGCAAAATTACATACAGCCATTGTAACTAAATAATTATTTTAAAGAATCTCTAATCATCGTTACTCATGCAAAAGAATCTCTAATTTAAATTACTTGACGTTTTGATATCGGAAATTACTTGTTTTCAAATATGGGTAGAAGGTCTGATATTTATAGTTGGAGATTCAGGCGGTTTTAGTGGAAACGAAGAGGCAAATAGCAATCTTAAAGAAAATGGTTGATTAGTCAAAGGAAAAACTCAGAATTAATGCCGGATTAAAGTAGTTGTGAGACGTTTACGTTTCATCTGTGAAGATGCGCGAGTGGAGAAGAGAGGAAAGAGAGAAGATGTGTTCTCTGCTCGACACGTGTCGCGATTTGGGCATAGGAGGAGTGACGTGGCTGACTGTGGAGAGTTTCATGTCAACTTTATTAATATAGATGTGTTAGAACTTTCATATCAAGATAAATCAAATATTCACTGAAATTTCAAACCACTAACCATACCCAATATATTAGGATTGATACTATTGTTTTCAGATATTTTTTTGTTAACAAAACCAAGTCATTTGTAAAGAAACTTATGGTTAGACTTAACATCATTTTATTTTTCCATAAACATGAAACATGAAACATGAAATCAATAATATGTTTCACTCTTGAAACTAACGCCCTTTTATTTTTTTCTGTGAAGCAATTTTTTAACTGTTTTTTAAATTCTTCTATAACCAAATAGACAAACATATCAAAATTGAAGCGCACCAAAATTCAACAATATTTTGACATTTTCTGTCTTATTTATACCAAAATCACAATAGAAAAATGATTATTTTTATATAGTTAGTCAATAATAATATATAAGAAAATCTTCAATATTTTTAGTTATTAAAGTATCTTTGTTTTTAAAGGCAAAAATAAATTTAGATTTCCAAATTTAAACACAAATTATTTTTGGAATATTTTTTTCTATGTTTTGGAATTTTATTATGTGATAATAGTTGCACTTTTTTTTTTGTGGAATTTCATTATCTTATTTAATAATACAAAGAAGAACTAAATAAGAATAGAGTAATTGTCAAGGTAAATGTAAAAGGGCCTGATTGCTTGAGCCCACAAAGCAGCCAAACCCAAATTGAAATTGCAAAAGAGTCTTTCCATAGAACAAAGGTGTACTGCTTCAGTTCTAGGGTTTAAGAAAACATCGGAGAAGAGAGAGTGATCAGAGAAAGTTATGGGGAAGACGACGTACAAGCGGTTGAAGGGAAGCCAGAGCTTCAGGCAGAGGCTACTTCTCTCAACCCTTTCCTCAACTCCTATAATCATCGACGAGATTCGCGCCGACGACATGATTCCTGGCCTCCTCCGTCACGAGATGTCTCTTCTCCGCCTCTTCGAAACCGTCTCCGATGACTGCGTCGTTGAGGTTAACGAGACGGGTTAGTACGCTCTTACCCATCTCAAAAGGTTGTTGCTTTCTTCAGTCCCACCCCATTGAAACTCCAATTTGAGAGTTACCCTTCTTAGGACAGAGTCAAGATCTTAGGTTGTGCTATTTAGCTGAAGCTTTAGGACAAAGACAATGTTTGATTGTGTTACTTGGCAGGGACACGATTGAAGTACAAGCCTGGGATAATAATGGGAGGGAAGAACTTAGTACACAGTTGTGCCCTGACTCGATCCATGGGATATTACCTGGAGTCACTGCTTGTGTTAGGTTTATTTGGAAAGAAGCCCCTTTCGATTAGGCTTAAAGGTAAAACTTATTTTCTAAATTAAGATAATAATGCAAAACCTTTTTTGTTTTAATATGTTTTCACTTTTGCTAGGAGTAACTGATGATCCAAAGGATCCGAGTGTTGACACAGTACGTAACGCTACTTTACACATCTTGAAGCGTTTTGGAGTGCCTTCAGAAGGTTTGGAACTTAAAATCGAAGCGCGTGGAGTAGCTCCAGAGGGAGGTGGAGAAGTTCTTTTAACTGTTCCAAATGTTCAGTCTCTCACCGTATGTGTACTTTCTTCTTTTTATTTTTTCTTTCTTTACTGCAAGCTTTGGTCTTATCTGTTTTTATTGCTGCTTCTTCAGGCTGTCCAGTGGGTAGAAGAAGGAATGGTGAAGAGGATACGTGGTTGGACTTTCTCTGCGAGAGTTTCTTCTGACTTTGAACATTCCATGAGATTCACTGCTCGTGGAGTCTTTAACAACCTCTTGCCTGATGTTCACATTTTCAATGATCACAAATCTGGCCTTCATGCTGGAAAGTAAGAAGTTGAAAAACATGTTTATCTTGAGAGATTGACAAGAGCTTAACATTTTGAAAAACACACTTGATTGCAGATCACCTGGATATGGAATATCATTGGTAGCGGAAACAACTGCAGGGTGTTACATCTCTGCGGATACAGCAGTGTCTTGTGGAAGAGTAGAGGAAACAGGAGAGCTTGATGTGGAGAGGCAAGAGAGGAAACCAGCGGAAGACACAGGAGTTGAGATAGCTTCATGGCTTCTCCAGGAGATTGAGAAAGGCGGAGTTGTTGATTCAACACACCAGGTATTATTACCATAAACACCAAACTCGATCATTTACTTTTTTTAAGTTGGAGGTGGTGGTGACTCTCTCTAATCTAATGTTTTTTTTTTTTTGACAGGGATTGTTGTTTATACTATGTGCTCTATGCCAACAAGACGTGTCAAAGGTTCGAGTGGGAACGTTATCACCTTATGGAGTTGAGACGTTGCGGAACTTGAAGGAGTTTCTGGGAGTTACTTTTAGCTTCAGACCTGATCCTGATACTGCAACTGTCATACTCACTTGCGTTGGAAGTGGTTTGATTAACCTCTCCAGAAAGTTGTCTTGATTCCTCACCATTATGTTTGTTTACAGTTTTGTCTTTGTTTTAATTGATGTGTTATAATTAATATTCATGTTCAAACACCTCATCATGATGGACTGGTCAGATGTCTCAATGTCACCACTTTTGACATCATCCTCGTGCTCGTGAATCTCAAATAGTTTCTGTAGCAACCAAATGTTATAACTATATGTGTTGAAAGTCTCTACAAAGTTTTACCACTATACAGATTAATTTTCATGTTCAAACACCTCATCATGATGGACTGGTCCGATAGATAATCAGCTTCAAAGAGTCGCTTGAGAATCCGAAACCCAACTTTTTCAATTACCATTTTCTAGAGCAGGTTCTCAAATTGTGTTCGGGGCTACATTCGCCGATCAGATTGTCATACACCACATTCTCTTTGAATGTCCCCCAACTGTCTAAGCATGAACCCTAGCTAAAGTTCCTTAATCTATGGAATCATGAGTAGTTAAATTTATAGTTTCTTGACCACATGCTATGGCGCGTCAAAGAACAAAGAGTCGCTTGAGATGCGTTTTGTTTCAAACTTAAATGACAATTTTTTTTATCAATAAATAAAAAAAACTCTAAATTAATAGAGTAGATAATATTTTCTGTAAATCTATTAAGCTCAGACTTATCTGTCTTCTATATTATTAAAAGTGAAATACATTTTGATATTGTTTAGAAATATGATAAATCTATATTATTAAAAATGAATTATCTTTCGGTATTGTTTGGAAACATAGATAATATGAGAAGTGAGAATTGTTTGTAAACATGGATAACACATATTAAGTACTTTTTTTATTTACATATTTAGTCATCATTATATTTATAACTAGATATAAGCCCGTTGCGTTGCAACGGGATTTTTGATGTTTTAATTTAATAAAGAACATAAAGTAATAATAATTTATTATAATCTATTGATTGATTTGCATATGTTGTATGAGATTTATTTTATAATTAATTTTTTTACATAAGTTCAAGTTAAAATTTTATTTTATAATCATGATACATAAATGAATTTTATTTATTTATTTAATAGATATTTTTATTCATAATTTTTATTAAATAATTTATTATATTGTTGAATTTTATAATTTAATTTTGTTTAATAATTTTTTTTAAGTTGCTTGGTTCTTCAAAGTTGATAATTAATATGATGGCAATTATATATTTAAAATGTAACTTGTTCTAATATATCTCATAATTAAAAGAATATATACTAAGATAATAACCAAAACAAAAATTTTAGAAAGTAATTATTAATATTATTTAATAATAATTTTCCATTTTTGAAACCCTAACCAAAATACAATTGCAAAGATTATTTGATAACAATTTGTTTCTAATATTGTGACATGTGTTTTAAATATGTAATGATTAAAAATATATGTACCATGAAAATAAAATAAACAAAGTTTGAAACAGCTAATTTTGAAAATTATTTAATGTTAAAAAATAATTTTAAAATTATTTAATAGTTACTTGAAGAAATTTTCGTTTTTCAGTTAACAGAAAAAAACAGATTTGAAAAATAATTTATTTAATACTAATTTTCTTTTCTAAAATTTTAATGAAATCTTATCATAAAATACTATATTGAGCCTAGTTTTTCAAAATTAATAGGTAACATGATTGTGACACATGACAATTATATATTTAAAAATGTGATATAAGTTAAACTATCTCATAAATAAATAAATATATACTAAGATAACAAAAATGATTTATGTTAATAGTTTATAATAAATATTATTTAATAGTAATTTCTATTTTTAAAATTTTAAACAAAATATAATTGAAAATAATATTTGATATTTTAAATATTGTGAAATTTGTTAGAATATTTTATGATTAAAAATATATATACTACGAAACTATAAATTAATTTCTAAAAAAATATTTCAAATTTATTAAATATTATGTTTAAATTTTAAAATATTTAGTAGTAATTTTAAGATAAATTATATTTTAGAAATCCTTTATAAAATATTTGTAAAATAGTTTATTTATTAATAAATTAAATTTTTAATTAAAATATTATTTTTCTATTTACTTCAGTTTTTAGTGCACATTTTATCCTAAATTTTGTTAAAGAAATGTCATTTACTAAATTATCTTTTTCTCTATCTTTTTTTATTTCGCAATTTTCATCTCTTTTTAACGTGTTTTTTCTAATACATGTTATTAACATAAAACTAAAAACTATCAAATATAAGATATTTTATGGAGTAGTGAATACATCATAATGTAAGCTTTCCAGTTTCTAAAATAAATAAAAAATTGTCAAAATACTACATTCATATTATTACTTTTCATGTTTACACTAACCCCTATTATATTTTCACTTTTAAAAAGTAAAAGAACATTTATAATCCTAGGATTAACATCGACCAAAAAAACTAAGGTTAACTAATCTAAACTTAGGTTTTAGAGTTGGAGTAATGTTAAGGGTTTAGGTTTAATATTTTTACATATATAAAATTATATATGAAGTCTTTAAGATAATAATTATTATTTTAAGAAACAAAATTTGCATTAATAAACAAATATTTTTATAGAGTGATAACTATTACTATACGAACGCCTAATCATTATTGTGACAATAATTTATGTAGGCAGCATGACAATAATGACAAAATAAATTAACATGAATTTGTAAAAAAAAAGAATATGCGAAGATAAGGATACATAACCATACTTTGTATTTTTCTTGAATCAATAATTATACTTGGTGATCAAATATGAGGGAGTTTAGTTCTATATAAATAGATGTGAATAATTATAATTCTTTTTGGTTTATGATCTTTTTAATTAGAATTTGAATAAAAGAAAATTAACATTATATAGTCTTTTATATTTTTTTGTCTAAGAATTTTTAAAGAGGATAACTACTATCAAATATTTCTTGACAGTTTTTAATTTCTTTAAAGTTGTCTTTTCTTCGTGATTTGAATAAAGGAAAATTAACATTAAGCAGTTTTTTTTTGGTTTAAGATTTTTAAAAAAGGATAACTATAATTAAATATTTTTTACATTTATTTTTTACATTTATGATTTTAGAAAAGGAAATTAGTGTTAAATATTGTACAAACTGATTTTAGTTCAAAACACATGTCACAATCTTAAACTTTTAATTGTCATGTGTCGCGATCATGTTAATTAATAACTTTAAAAAACAAAGTTTCATTGGTCTAAGATTTTTTCAAAAAATATAATTATTATCAAATATTTCTTGACAGTTTTTTTTAACTCTATACAATTATCTTTTCTTCATGATTTCAATAAAGGAAATTAACATTAATCAATATTGTTTTACAATTTTTTGGTTTAAGATTTTTAAAAAGGATAATTACGACTAAATATTTTTTACATTTATTTTTTCTTTATGATTTTAGAAAAGGAAAATTAGTGTTAAATATTTTATAAATTGATTTTAATTTAAAATACATGTCACAATCTTAAAGTTTTAATTGACATGTGTCGTGATCGTGTTAATTACTAACTTTGAAAAATCAAGCTTTATTATAATAAGATTTTTTTTTTGTTTAGAATTCTGAAAAAATTAAAAAAATTCTGAAACAATTAATATTAAATGAATTTTAACTATTAAATAATTTTTACAATTAGATTATTCAAAACTCGTATTTATTATATAAGTACATATATATCTTAATCGTTATATATTTAAACACATGTAAAAATATTAGAAGGCAAATTACTATCAATAATCGTTTACAATTATCTTTTGTTTAGAATTTTAAAAATGGAAAATTACTATTAATAATATTTATAATAAGGTTTTTAGTTATGAGATAGATTAACACATGTCACAATCTTAAATATTTTGGTTAGAATTTTAAAAATGAAAAATTACTATTTATAATATTTATAATAAGGTTTTTAATTATGAGATAGATTAACACATGTCACATAACCTTGAATAGTATTTTCCTATATAATAAACAAATTATTTTAATAAGAAAATTATATAAGATTAAAACTTAAAAAAAGTTATTAAAAAATATACCTTCTAATCGAGTAGGAGAAAATTCATTCCTATAAGCTCATTATTCTTATTTAAATTTTTGGCCTTCCACTTTCTAGTAAGACGTACTACCGTACAACGGTAATGACGTTTTTTATTCAACTGATCTAGAATTAAATAACTTGCTGAAGCCATTGTTTCTTGAAAATTCCTGGTAAATAATCATAATAAATAAGCATAGTTGAAACACACAGAAAGAATAAGCATAACATCTCGTTATGTCATCCACCAATAAACCAATAAACGTATTAAATAAGACACAACAGTAACCATAAACGTATTAAAACAGACACAACAGTACGAAGGACATGCCAAGTTATGTCACCCAACACCAATAAACGTATTAAAACACAACAACACGAAGGACATGCCAAGTTGAGATATAAAACCTAACCTTGTATATTTCTTGAAGCAACTCTTTTTTTTTGTGTGAATAAATATGAGAGACTCTTTTTTTTGTTTGTGTGAATAAATATGAGAGCGCTTAGTTCTATATATATATAGATGTGAATAATCATTGTTCCTCTTGGATTATGATCTTTTTAAATATATAGATGTGAATAATCATTGTTCCTCTTGGATTATGATCTTTTTAATTAAGGTTTGAATTAAGTAAAATTAACATTAGTCACTCTTTGACATTTTAAAAAAGGAAAATTAGCATTTAAAATTTCTTTACAGTTTTTTTTTATTTCTTTCATAGTTATCTTTACTTTTTATTTACTTTAACTTTTTAAATCGTTTTTATATATGTAAATATTAATTTTTATTTATTTTAACTTTATAAATCGTTTTTATATATGTAAATATTTTTTTTGGGTTATGAACTTCTTAATTAGGATTTAAATTCAGGAAAATTAGCATTAAAAAGTCTTTTACATTAAAGGAAAATTAGCATTATTAAACAGTTAAAGGAAAATTAGCTTTATTAAACAATTGTTTAAATAATTTTGGTTTAATCTTTTAAAAAGATAAGCTTGATTTTATTTACTTATATGTATTTTAACACATGTCACAATTTTAAAAAATTTACTGACACGTGTCGCGATCGTGTTAATTAGTAACTTTAAAGAACCAAGCTTTATATAATAAGATAAGATAAACTAAGTACTCTTTGTATGTTTTATTTACATATTCTGCCATTGTTTTTAAAATTAATTAATTATATTGGTTATTATTTCTTTGTGGTAAAAATAAAGACACAAACTGAAATATATAATATATATTATATAAAAAATTAAATATAGTATTACCTTATTTAGTTTAGTCAAATATAAAAATTTCGAGAGTTCAATTTTCATGACAACAAATATCATAAAAATAATAATAATTCATTGAAAACTAAAGCAGAAAATTAAAATTTAGTATTTTGTTTCATTTGAAAATAAATTAACAAAAAACAACAGGTTAATATATGAATAGTACAATTATATCAAAGTGCATCGAGTTATAAAGTTTTAATATAATATTATGTACAAATAAAAAAATATATTATCAAACATCTATATTATAAAATAATATATTTTACTCTATATGTAAATTACAAAACATAAAAATACACATATAAAACAATTGTTTATGAGTTTACATTGAACACAAGTTTAATCAAACACCTGCGCCTAAAGTTCTAGTAAGGATTAAACTTCTTAGTTTATGAGTTTTAGACAATGTACAATGGTTTCAACATCCATTAAATTTTCAACACGTTCTTTTTTTTTACATTCTATGTCATCTTCTCTCTTTTCCACTTAAGATATTCAACATCCACTTTATTTTTAACCTTTACACTAGTTTGTTTTAAAAAATTCAACACCATATCCCACCATTTTTCATACTTTTATATATTTATAATGTAATATATACATATAAATAATATTTTTAATTTTATTAATTTATAGAAAAATAACATAATTTTTATTAAGAAGAATTTTAAGTGTTAAAATTTTATTATTAAAATCCATTTAACAAAAATAAAATTTAAAATACTAAAATAGTTGATTATAGTGAAAATGATGTTTTTTCTTCAGTATCCAGATAAAATGAGAATAGACTCTATTTATAGATCATAAAAAAATATGAGCTTTGAAATAATTTTTATTTTATTTTAAAATAAAATTTATTATATGATAAATGAGTTTAATTTGAACTATTAGGTGGAGATCAAAAAAAAAAAATCTACACAATATTTATTTCCAATTAATTTGGACTGAATGTCTATGCTGGATAATTTTTCTATCAACATGTTGAAACTTTGTGACACCCTTAAAGCAATCTTAGATATGTAATAAAATTTTAACACCCTCATTATTGAGTATTAGTAAACAGTTAGTTTTGGTTAGTTTCAACCCCCCATTGTGTGGATGGTGTTAGTGGTTACGAACTTTAGTGACATGACCATTTTCTTGCCTTTGATACGGTATAACTCATACCACAACCACTTTCCAACATAAGCTAATCATAGAAGATGTTGATTATCCCTTTCGGTACTATAACCATTTTTTGTCCGATCAATAATCAGATTCAAACAATTTTTCGAGTCTCCAAGAAACAAATGCACCGTTTCATCAAGCAGGTGGTGCGATACACATGTAGAGGAACACACCCGTTCATCGAGCATTTGGGTATCCATTCGGTTCCAATTTTTTTGGTTCTAGAGATATAGGATCCGCTCGAGTATTTTGTAGGATCCAAACCCGAATCAAATCTCTTTTTTTGGTTTGATTCGGTTTGGATCTTCCATTCCGGATAAATGTATCTAGGTCTAGAACGAAATTGTGCTGACAAAATTACAAAATAAGAAATTCAAAATAATTTACCATAGTATATATGTTTTTAGCACTGTTCGAATCTTCAGTTACATCATCATGTAATCTATATGTCTATTACAAATGATGATTTAGTGACCGGTAACATATATGTGATATTTAATTCCACGATGAACAATTTTGCATCTTTTGACCTAAAAAGTTGCAATATGTGAGAATTGAACCAATGCCTGATTTGATGTAAGAGTTTCTAAGTCTTTGACCACTAGGATAAGAAACTTCCATAAATTCATATTTTCTTACATCAAAATGTTATTCCTCTTTTCAAACTAAAGTTGATCTGAAAATTCAGACGCAAATTAGTATCAATTATCAATATACAAATTCTCAAACCAAACCATTATAACTAAAGAGATTTACATGGTATATGTTTCGTTCATGTGTTCTGTTTCTGATTCCATTTACAAAATAATCAATGACACAGGATTTGAAAAGAAAACATGCACCAGAGCTTGGTCCGCACGGATTGTTATTTTCATTTTTATATAAATGAATATTATTTAAATATTTATTTGTTTATATTTTAAATATTTATCATATTTTAAATATTTTATAAATACAACAATCAAATAGTTTACGTGCTGTAGAAAATAGTGAGCCGTTCCCGCTGCTAAATTTTTGACAAAATATTGATCTATTGATATGTTTGAATAATATTTCTTTTAACATGAAATTATTTTAAATGTAATAAGAATTTAAATATTTTGATCAAATATGGATAATACGGTGAAATTTAGATACGTTAGAAAAAGAATATTTGGTTATAAACATTAAACATTTTTATACAAAGATATTTAAATTTTCTTGTTGAAAATAATTCATAGTAACTGAAACGATTAAACGTATATGTTATAAATTTTTGAAATATATAATCTTAGGTGAGATTATAGTATATTAAAAATAATATTCACTTACAAATATTTCATATTGTTCTATAAGTTGTTTAAAGATATTTAAATCTTAGCATATATAAATTTTATTTTTCAAAATAATTAATGGTAAGTTAAAAATATATTTTAGGAATATTCATAATATTGTTTAATATCTAATTTAAACTTGATTTTTGTTCAAAATAATTAATGGTAACATTATCCAAGTTTAATATAGTTAAAATCGATTTTAAATTTGAATATTCCTAAAATTAAGCTAATTTGTTTAAGAAAATATATTAAATACGAAAATTAAGTTAAATTTGATTTAAGAAATAGTTTAATAAATAGGAAAAGACAATGATTCCTTAAAGATATGTTCATTTAATTACTTCAGTGGCATGTCATTGTAAATAAGTTGGAAAATTAGGAATATTTTATTGTACTTCTGTTTTAATAATATAGATATATTCGCCATTCACTTTTTAACCTTTATAATCCCATCAAAATTCCAATGTCTATCCTTTCCGTTTTATAATAAAGTACTAGATGATAATCAGAGCGAGGTGAATTTTTTTAAAAAACATGTTGTATTTAAAATTATAAACAATACATATTTTGTTATCAATAACCATTTTTTACATTGGATTAGAGATATGTATTTGGATATCATTTAATTCGGTTAAGTTATGTTTGGTTTGGATCTTTGTGGGTTTTTTTGAATCTTTGCAGGTTCGGAAAACCTTTTTTAAAAAAAAAGAAAGATTAATTAAAGTTCATATATACTAAAACATTTCTTAATATAAAAATAATATATAACATATAAATTTGAAAAATGTATGCCAAAATACTTAAATTTAACATACCTAATATATTTAAGTATATAAATCTGGTTAGAATATACTCGGATATCCAAAATATTACGGTATCGAGTTTGGTTCTAGTTCTCTACATACCAAAATTTTGAATCCATTCGGATATTTAATCAATTCTAGTTAAAGTTCTGTAATACTTTTTCGGATTGGATTTTGTTCGGTTATTTGGATTCGGATTTTTCGCCAAACCCTATATTTTCTATTGTAACAGAATTTTAAACGAAAGTGATGATGGTTCATATTGATTTTGGGTATGCAACAATTTTAAAACCAATAAAATTTCTACTATGTATGTGACTCATTTAGTTAATCATCAAATATTGTTCAAATCCCATTATACAAATGATGGGCTGAACTAAAAAACGTTGCCATTAATCACAAAATTTTTAATGTGAGATTTTTACCATTTTATTAATTTATAATCGTTTAAAAAAATTAAAATATAACATATAAGAAAAATCTCAATTTTTTTAGTTATATGATTAACATGATTGTTTAATTTTTTTAATAACATAAAATTAAACAAAAATATGGAGGATAAAAAATATTATCAAATCGTTATTATTCATAATCATTAATTTTGATATATATGTTAATCATATTATGTAATTTCATAGCTTTTATTTAAGGTAATCTTCCAATTTAGTCAAAAGTATTTATATCTTTAATGTAACCCACAAAGATATATGTATAATACGCTTTAGCCTAAGTACAATCTTATTATATAAAACTTGGTTCTTCAAAGTTACTAATCAACATGATCGCGACACATGGCAACCAAATATTTAAAGATTGTGACATGTGTTTTAAACTATAATGGTAATTTTCCTTTTTTATAATTTTATTAAAAATATTAAATACTAATTTCCCTTTACTAATAATTATATGTTTAATAGTAATTTATATATTACTAAATGCTAATTTCCCTTTACTAAAATCATGAAGAAAAGATAACCGTAAAGAAATTAAAAACTTATAAGTTAATTTTAATTTATTCAAATCATAATTAAAAATATCAAAACATAAAAACTACAACTATTCACATATTAACACAATTTTAAAAATAGTAATTTTCGTTTTTAGAAATTCTTATATTATTAAATATTAAAAATAGTAATTTTCGTTTTCACAAATTCATATATTACTAAATACTAACTTTCATTTACTAAAATCATGAAGAAAAAATTACTGTAAAGAAATTAAATATATATATATCAAGAAATATTTAATAGTAATTATCTTTTTTTCTAAAACTTAGACCAAAAAATGTAAAAGTATAATGTTAATTTTCCTTTATTCAAATTATAAACTAAAAAGAACTAATATTATTCACATCTACATATATAGAACTAAACTCCCTTATATTATTTCACTTCTCATATTTGATTACCAAACATAACTATTGATTCAAGAAAAGATATAAGGTGAGGTTCAGGCGTTGATTTCTTTTGTCATTATTGTCATGCTGCTTACGTTAAAATCTGCTTACGTATGTTATGGCCACCATTATGATTAGGCGTTTGTGCATACATATGATTATTATCATGCTGCTTACTAATATAGTGTTGTTCTAGGTAGTAAGTTCATGTCAACGTAAATTTTCAAATTTTTGTTATTGTCTTACGTATGTTATGGCCACTATTATGATTATGCGTTTGTACATACATATGATTATTGCCATGCTGCTTACTAATATAATGTTGTTCTAGGTAGTAAGTTCATATCAACGTAAAGTTTCTACTTTAATACGTTTAATTATGAATATATGCTTATGTGTGTTTGTGCTAATTATTATTTTCTAACTGAAATTGTAATTTAATTTGTTACAATTAATCTTATTATATTAAGTTTGGTTCTTCAAAATTATTAATTAACATGATCGCGACATGTGTCAAATTTTTATTTAAGATTGCGATATGTGTTTATCTATCTCATACTTAAATATATATATACTAAGATATTAACAAGGACAAATTTTATTAAAAATCTTATTATAAATATTATCTAATAGTAATTTTCCATTTTAAAATCCTAAAGAAAAGATAATTGCAAATAATTATTTGTTAGTAATTTTCATTTTAAAATTGTGTAATGTGTTAAAATTTATAATGATATAAAATATATATACTAAGATAACAAAAAATGAATTTTGAAATAAATTAGTTTTGAAATTTCTTTAATAGTAAAAAATAAAATTATTTAATAATATTCATTTAGAAATATTCCTTTAAAATCCTAAAAAAATTTGAAAAAAAATTGTAAGAGACTATTAAGTTTGGTTATTCAAAGTTGTTAATTAACATGATTGTGACACATGGAAGTTATATATTTAAAGTTGTGATATGTATTAAACTATCTCAAAATTAAAAATAAATATACTAAGATTATAAAAACGATTTTATTAAAATCTAATTATATAGTAATTTTCCATCTTAAGATCTTAAATAAAATATAATTTCAGAATATTAATTGATAGTAGTTTTATTTTAATATTGTGACATGTATTAGAATATCTCATAATTAAAACTATAAATACTAATAAATGAAATAAAACCGTAATTTTGAAAAATAGTTTTCAAAACTATTTAATAGTAAAATTTATTTTTCAAAGTTATTTAACAGTAATTTTCTAGAAAATTTCCCTTTTCAAAATCCTAAAAAAATATTTTTTGTATAATAACTTATTGTATACTAACTTTCCTTTTCTAAAATCCAAAAAAAAAGATAATTGTAAAAGATCATTTGGTATTAATTTTTATTTTTAAGTTTTTTACATGTATCAAAATGTTTCATGATTAATAAAATATATAACAAGATAATAAAAGGAATTGTTTTAAAAGGTAATTTTAGAATTACTTAATGGTATTTTTCTATACTTTTTGTTTTTAAAATTTTAAAGAAATTTTTTTTGTCAAATAATTTATTTAAACTAATTTTTGTTTTCTAAATTTCTAAAGAAAATATATTGTAAAACATTTTGATAGTAATTGTCTTTTCCTAAAATCTTAAACATAAGAAAAGAAACTTGTGAGAGAGTGTTTAAAAGTAATTTTGTTTCGGGCTTATTGCAAAAGTGACTCAAAACTTGAATTCAAACAGAAAACTAACCTTTTCTTTTGACTCATTTTTTTTTTGAGTTTTTAACCCCACATCTGCATTTTATCTACGAAAATGCCATTAACCCTTTTTTTTTTTTTTTTCGAAAATGGCTTCTTTACTGTCTCAACCTCATTTTCTTCAAGTATTTACAATATTGCCACTGCCATGAATAGTGGGAACAACCTTGTACGAACTGTTTGGAGCTTTTAATGCCCTTTAATGCACGTAAATCTCTTTACACTCTCTCTGTTTCAATTGTTATGAACTAAAAACAACATTTCTTTCACTTTCTCTCCATATTCATCCAAAAACTGAAGCTTTTGATTCAAAATTGTTTGGAGCCATATTTCTTTCGTTTTGACTTACGGTTGCTTTCGTTTGAGGTTCTGGGTGGTTGGAGAAGACCCTGTGTGCAAACAAAGTCATCTCACCTAGTTGAAGGTACGAATTTGAATTTTTTTCAAATCTGTTCGCGTAGAAGACTTACAAGTAAGTCATCTGTATGTAGAAGACTTACTGATGAGTCTTCTGGTCAAACGGACGACTTAAACTAAGTCGTCCAGCTTTGTTTGGTGAAAAAAAACAGTCCAGACGACTTATATATAAGTCGTCTACGAGAAACAGGCTAGTTTTGCATTTGACCGAATCGTGTCAGATCTTTGACTATTTCTGGACGACTTATAATTCAGTCGTCTCTCGGAAAGTTAAAATTTCAATATTTTATTAAACTAGACGACTTACGTGTAAGTCGTCTTAGGTTAGTTTTGTAGTTGAAAAATAAAACTTCATAATTTAATTTTTACCAGACGACATAATATAAAGTCGTCCCGTCAGAAGACTTAATTTAAAGTCGTCCGGGGAAAGCAAAGTCGTCCAGAATTTTTCCCAATTAAGTCGTCCAAACCTTGCTTATCCCGGACGACCTTAAATTAAGTCGTCTAGCTGGACGACTTTTAGTTAAGTCGTCTGGAGAAAGTTAAATTTCAAGTTTTATTTTTCAATTACAAAACTAACCTGGGACGACTTACGTGTAAGTCGTCTAGTTTGAATAAAATATTGAAATTTTTACTTTCCAGAGACGACTGATTTATAAGTCGTCCAGAAATAGTCAAAGATCTGACACGATTCGGTCAAATGCAAAACTAGCCCGTTTTTTCGTAGACGACTTATATATAAGTCGTCTGAATTTTTTTTTTTAACAAACAAAGCCGGACGACTTAGAATTAAGTCGTCCCTTTTAATTTTCAATTGCAAAAGTGACCTCTTTAGACGACTTACCTTTAAGTCTTCTGGACGACTTAAATCTAAGTCGTCTGCGATAATGTTTGTTGAACTTCTTCATTTTCTCTATGTTTACTAATGTGTTTTATTTTGAATATTTGCAGATGATTTTTAAGTTACATGCAGTGTATGGAGAATGGTTGTTGAGAGATTTCCGTTGGGATTTTGTGGTTGATGATCTCAAAGGAGCACAGGGCACGGAGATGCTCAAACTGCAAGGAAACTGGCCATACGAAACCACAATGTACACAACCAGTTGACTAGTTGTCCAGACGACCTAAATATAAGTCGTCCAGTCTTGATTACCCGTCCAGACGACTAATTTCTAAGTCGTCCAGTGTTTCGTCTACCTTCTACGAAGTCGTCCAGTGTATTAGACTACCTTCTACTATCCCTTCAAGTGTATTTTTTTAGACGACCTTTTACGAAGTCGTCCAGTGTATTTAAGTCGTCCAGTGTATTTAAGTCGTCCAGTGTTTAGACTACCTTCTACTATCCCTTCAAGTGTATTTTTTTTTAGACGACCTTTTACGAAGTCGTCCAGTGTATTTTATTTTTAGACTACCTTATTTTTTTTAGACGACCTTATTTGTAAGTCGTCCAGTGTATTTTATTTTTAGACTACCTTATTTTTTTTAGACGACCTTATTTGTAAGTCGTCCAGCTGGAAAACCTTCCAGACGACTTATTTGTAAGTCGTCCAGCTGGAAAACCTTCCAGACGACTTATTTGTAAGTCGTCCAGCTGGAAAACCTTCCAGACGACTTATTTGTAAGTCGTCCAGCTGGAAAACCTTCCAGACGACTTATTTGTAAGTCGTCCAGCTGGAAAACCTTCCAGACGACTTATTTGTAAGTTAGAAAATCTATACAAGTTAGAAAATCAAATAAATCATACATGCCCACAAACATACAAATAGATTTGTGTAAACAAATAGTTCAAATATACAAATAGATTTGTGTATACAAATAGTTCAAATATACAAATTGATTTGTGTATCTATACAAGTTAAAAAATCTATACAAGTTAAAAAATCTATACAAGTTAAAAAATCTATACAAATTGATTTGTGTATCTAATCATACATGCCTACAAACATACCACCATCCTCATTATCTTTCAGATGCTGATCAACAAGCTCCGTCCATATAGCCAAAGCCATAGTATCCCTCATAGTCTTCGCATTGGACCTAGCAAAGTCTTTAGGGCTAAAGGGGACCCCAAGAGCATGACATTCAATGTACTTTGCAGCGTACACGCCACAATCACCATTGTTGGCCGTGGGTACATCTTTGAGGAGTCTCTCATAAGTGTATCGCTCCACCCATGCATCTGGTCTCCGCACTCCACAATCAGATAAGGGACCATCTCGAGAAAAGGCTCCATTATCTCATCCCATCTTTCTGGTATGGTAGTTGAAGGTATGCTGTCCCAGACGACTATGTGCCTCTTAGGGATCGATATCCCAAATAGCCACCCAATGTTGTTGTCCAAGTTCAGTGGCGCATAGATATCATCAATGTCCTCCCCCCACTTCTTGTTTGATTGGCAAAATGAAGGCATTGATCCGTCATACAAACTCGCCGCCCCACTAGGGTAGCATTTTTCCTAAACCATTGTGATCAGACGACGATGTTTTGAAGACCAGATACTGTTCTCTCCAAGACTGGGTAAGTTGTGATCCAGGAAGCACATTCGCTCGCTCCGGAAACATTGTGGGTTCTCCTAATACCTCTGCCTCAGCACATTCATCCAAGCATCTATATGCTGCATATAAAATAATACAAGTTAGAACCTTCCAGACGACTTACAAATAAGTCGTCTGGAAGGTTTTCCAGCTGGACGACTTACAAATAAGTCGTCTGGAAGGTTTTCCAGCTCGAAAACCTTCCAGACGACTTATTTGTAAGTCGTCCAGCTGGAAAACCTTCCAGACGACTTAT
>NC_079518.1:22810855-22820005 GCF_000801105.2 Raphanus sativus | reverse complement strand
AATCTCTATAATATTATTTGAGAAGTCAGTTTCATATGTGTCGCGCTCACGTTAATTTCACGATGGTTGATTACATTGATACCCTTAATGAATTAAAAATATTACATTTAAATACTATTATTGTTTTTTTAATTAGTTTCCTTTTTAAAATTTTCCATAAACATATATATTAAAAAGGAAACATTTATAAAATTTTAAAAATCGAAAATATATATATGTATATATAATATGATTTCATTAAAAAGGAAATTTCACAAAATAGTAATATTCTATTTTAAAAGTATTTTTAAATAACATAAAATATACTTTTGAAGTAATAAAATACTTGCTTTATATCTATTGTCTTAGATGAAAATATATATATTTTTATATAATGTGATTTCATAAAAACAAATTCAGAAAGATAATCTTGATATTAGAAAAAGAAATATTATTTATTTTAAAACAAATTTTCAAACAATATATATATTTTCAAAGTAATAGAAATATTTTGATATATCTATCTAATTCTTAGATGATTACATAAAACAATTAAGTAACATAAACTGATATAGGTTTTAATTTACTAAAAATAGTTTATAATTAGTATTATTGAAATTTTTATTTATTTTCATATATTTAGTTGACTATAATATCTTTCAGTTACCTGCAAAAATATCTATAAATTTTTATTTAGCTTATTCTTAAGAGATATTAAAAAACTCATTTTAACAATAAACATCTTTTGATCAAATAATTATAAAATATTTTAAATAACATAACACTATATACTTTAACGAGGTAGATATATTATATTTTCATTATTACAATTATATGTTTTTAATATTAAATTTGCTTTTAAATTTTATGTTTTTATGTTTGTGGAGTTTAATATAACCATAATTAAAATACAAAAGTAAATATGACTTCTCACTTTTAGTTTACCTTTCAATAAATCTAATAACTTTTAGAATTTATAAAATATTTTAATTATTGTAAATATTGATATGTGTTCATGAACTTCCAAAAATGTATCAGTTACTTTTTTTATCAAAGTATCAGTTACTTATGTATGTAACTCAATATATATAATATTTTAATTATTGTATATTATATATTAATTATCAATTGGAGTTTTGCTAAATGGAACCTGGATATTTAGTTCTATTAGTCCGACCACGTAAACCATAAAAATAATTATATTTCAGTTTGAATTTGAAAGAATATATGTAACTCAATATACTCACAATATGAGGGATTCGACTAATCAACTTTATATCTAAAATAATAGATTATATTAAAATTAAGGTAGACAACAACCAACATAAATGCAAATAAGAAAATCAATCAAAATTTTAATATATTTAGAATAAAAAATATTATAGTTGAATTCAGAGAAATAAATGTAATCCAATATACTTAAATGATAACTAAATCAACTGTAAAAAAATCGAATAGATATAACATATCTAAAATCATATTTCTAATTAAAATATTGTAATATTATTAATATAAATTATGCATAAAATTATAAATTAATTTAAAAGTTAAAATATATAGCGATCAATTACTATAGTATATTTATTTTTATAAATATTTATATCCGTGCATGAGCACGGGAAAATCACCTAGTTTAATAGTATTTTAAAATCTTAAACAAAATAAAATTGTAAAAGATTATTCGATAGTAACTTTTCTTTTAATATTGTGACATGTGTTAGAATATGTCATGATTAAAAATATATCTACTAAAAATCAAACAATGAATTTTGAAAATAATATTTGAAATTTATTTAATAGTAAAACTAAATTTAAAATTTAAAATTTATTTAATAGTAATTGTTCTATTCAAATAATAGTCTACAACTAATATTATTTGAAAAATAATTAAAAGTGAAGTATTTGTTAAAATATATATATATATATACTATAAAATACTGTGATTATTTAAATAGAAATATTAATTAAAATTAATAAAAGAAAACATATTATTATTAATAAAATAAATCATCAATATATACTGAAAAATCCAAGAACTAATGTGAATTTTTTTTAATCTTTTTATATATTCATGAAATTAAAACATCAAATAAAATCCGTGCAACGCACGGATCCATATCTAGTTTTAATATAATTTCTAGTGAAATCACTATCTAGATTTTGGAGCAAAATTGATTTTCAATTGAATATGAAGCTGTTATGTCAAACTAATTGCTATGCTAATTATCTGATAACTCAGCAGGGTACTTTTCTAATTAGTAAAAACCACATGTTCTAATTTTTTAAATGTTTTTCTATTAATATATAAAGAATGTAATATTTGCATACTTTTAGCATTAGCATTAGTAACGAGAAAAAACCATAGAGCATATGACGCTCTATATTATTTCCAAAAAAAAAAAAAAAATATGACGCAGCCTAAACTAGGGTTTTACCAAAGATGGAGCGAAAAGAAAAGAAAAAGAGAAAAGACTACAAAGGAAGACAAGAATCGAGATCAACTCCTTCCTTTCCTATCGATCTAACCTCAGAGATACTTTTAAGGCTGCCTGAGAAATCTGTTGCGAGGTTCCGTTGTGTGTCAAAACTTTGGTCATCAATAACGACCGATCCATATTTCATCGACTTGTTCGAAACTCGGTCCCCACGGCCAAGTCTTCTACTTTGCGTCAGAAAAGATGACAATATGTTTGTTTCCTCGATTCCTCAACATACACAGGAAACTCTTCATAAGAGTTCGAACAAGTCTTTCTCTTCTTCTCAGCCTAAAAGTAGTTATCATATGAAATTCCCAGAAGATGATGATGGTTTCCGTCCTACGGAATCTGTCCACGGCTTGATCTGTTTTCAGGAATCACTAAAACCGGTAGTGTGGAACCCTAGCAAGAAAGAGTTTCTAACCTTACCCAAGCCTAGAAAGAGCTGGATTGATATAACAGTTTTCTTAGGATATGATCCAACAGAAGGTAAACACAAAGTAATGTGCATTCCTTGTAATAGAACTTCTGATGTGTGTCGAGTCTTAACTTTGGGATCACCTCAAGAATCATGGAGAACGGTCAAAACTAACCAAAAGCATCGTTCTTCTTTTAATACTACTGGGCGATGTATCAAGGGTGTTATATACTATAAAGCCTATATTTATCACACTCGTCTTTGGGTTATAATGAGTTTTGATGTCAGATCTGAAAAATTCCATATGATACCATTTCCATTGGAGGCTAGAAAGAATTTGCTGCTAAATTATGAAGGAAGGTTATCTTTTGTTGATGATACAAATCCTAGAAGATTGTTGATTTTGGAGGATGCTGAGAAAAACAAGTGGTCGAAGCATGAATTTCTTTCTCATTTAAGTCGTGATGTGATTACTGAAAGATCTTTGCACTTAAAAGGTTTCACCAATGCTGGGGAGCTTGTTTATGTAGCATCCCTATTTAACAACTCATCATATATTCTATTTTGTGATCCAGCGAGAAACAGCTTTAGAAGATTTGAATTTAAAGGAATCTCAAAAGACGAATCTTGGCTCAATAATGAAGGTGAAGGACTATTTATGTCTCCTCTCCATATTTTCCTAAATCATACCGAGAGTCAAATTTCTTTGTAACAATTTATTGCTTTTTTGTTGGCTTTGTTTTTGAATTTTTGTTATGATATTGTCATCAAGTTTTCATATTCCTTGCTTCAATTCTATCCTTGTTCATTACCAATTTGCGGGTACTATTTAATTCAAAAGTAATAATTGAGTTTCTTAATGTGAATATATATTACCCACATATTTGAAGTTTAAGATATGAACATGACGCAAAACATAACACTCTATCCCTCATTATTAGCTCCAAGCATATATAAAAGATGGATAAGATATAATAACTATCCAGCTTAGAAAATATCTATAGAACTCTGCCTTTCTGATTATATAAGGGAGTTCTTTCGGCCTGTCGATGTATTTTTCGTTAATGTGACAAGGATTTGTTGCGAACTCATTTTAAGTAACTTCTAATATTTAATGCCTAAGAAATATAAAGGCAAAGTAGGAATACTTACATTTGTAAACCCATACTATACTAAAAATCAAAGAAATTGCTCTAGAAATGTATTACCTCACGCCTCTAGAAGATTCTCTTAAGATATGAACTTACATATTGTTAAGACACCTTGCTTTGCAGGCAGACACATGTCTGACCTTTTGGTTGCTCTGGGATTACTTTCCTTCTACCTATGTTTCAGGCTTTCAGCTCGTAGATCTTTTTTCTTTTTGTAACACTTCAGCTCGTATATCTTTTAGTTATTTTCGTTATGTTTCAACTTCAAATTCTAATTTATTGGTCTTCGCATTTTAAGCCGTGATTTCCTTTCCAAAGTTTCATCTATCTTGTTAAAAATTAGGAAGACATTGATATATTTAGACATTTACATAAATACAAGACATATTCATATATATATACGTGCCATACAAAGATTTTGTAACCATGGTGAATAAAAAAATTTTTACTAGGATTTGATATGTTACATAAATCGGTGGAATATCTAGTTACACTCTTTAAGACACTGAGATATCTATGCTTCACTCTTTGAGACATTGAGTTATCTAGTCTGCATAAGTATGTGTAAAAATTCAGCAGCCTTAAGAATATGGGGTTCTCTCTGGCGTTCATTTTTTTCTTTTTCTTTTTACATCGAACTCCATATTCATTAAACTGATCCAGAAAAGTTAGACTGTGGTCTAATTATAAAGGTCAGTGGATCTATGGATTGTGTTTACATTACAGTCGCGGGAACCGATGGATCAGTGAAATTTTGATCGTGTGGACCTTTGAGTTGATGGACCTTCGGTTGTGTTCTTCTGATCGAGTGGATCCTTGGGTCATGTGGACTTTGGATAGGTGGGTTTTGTGTTGTCAACTCCAGATTGTGTAGACGGTTGAACTGTTGGATTGCTTGTCCCTTCAAGTCACATAAAACAAAATGCTATGGGAAAAGAACCCCGTAGTGGTTAATCTCTTAAGGGCTAAGGCATTGGATTTCTTGAATTTCAGAGACGTCTATACCTTTCCATTGCTTTGAAGTATTACCTTAGTTCTAATCCTACAGAATGAGATTATTATTGGAGCATTGTTGAATATAGACACTCTAAAAGCTTCCAAAACATAACTGTTGAAAACACTAAAAGTTTCAGATCTTTTGTATATTAGTTGGGGTTTTAGTAGTAGCCAATGCCCAAAATACCAACTTTTAAATCTTGTTTGGGTATTTTTCAAAAAAAGAAACAAAATTCAATTGCCCAGCCCATGTTCTCCTCCCCACTTCTTCTAACCAAAAATTCACCAAATTCTCGTTCGTCTCCAATGGATGCAAAACCTCCAGAGAAAATGACAAATCCCAAACCAAGAGACTTCCTAAACCACCTCGAAACATACCTCGCCAAAAGAGATGGCGTAGACAAGCTCTTAAAAATCTCCCGTTACACAACCAAGCTCCTCCTCGCATCATCCCTCATCCCACAAACCAACCGTCTCAAATCCTTCGAATCAAACCTCGGAGTCAGCCGCAAAGCCTTCCGCCTCGGCAAATTCGTACAAGACATCAACTCCCTCAGAGCCTCTCGATACCACAACTCGAACCGCGACCTCGTGATTCCAATACTCGCCTACGGAGGCGAAGGAGTGTACTACTTCGTCGAGCAGTTCGTCTGGCTATCGAAATCGGGGCTCATCGACGGCGCGAAGTGGTTGCAGAGGGTCAGCGCGTGGGCGGAGCTTGTCGGATACGTTGGGAGCGTTTCGTTGAAAGTTAGGGATTTGAGGGAGATTAAGGGAGAGGAAGCTTGTCTCGCTTCGACGATCGAGATCTGTGCAACGAGAGGGATCGCTTGTGATGGTGAAGAGGAGAAGATGAGGAAGCTCAAGGAGAAGAAAACGTTAAAGGTGTTATCTATTCTTCAAGATCTTGCTGACGGATTGATGGCGGTTACAGATGTTAGGGATGGTAAGGGAGTGTTATCATCTCCGAGTTTGATTGCATCGGCAGGTTTGTTTTCAGCTATTATCAGTACTCATAAGAACTGGGTCTCTTGTCAGTACTCATAAGAACCGATGAACTTTCGGTTTCGGTTTCCGTAAAATCCTTAATCCATAATTATATATGCATATATAATATATACATATACATATATAGACCAACCACAAGGACTTAGCAATAATGGTGCCCTAAGGTCTCTCATGTTTTGATTCGCTGTTAAGTAGAAATGTGTTTTCAAATGTTGAGAAGAAAAATACAAACGGAAAGAAAGACAAATGGGTTTGTTAAATCTAACTCTCTTACAAAGACGGAGAAGAGGAGAAATGTCGGAATGTGTTTTTGTCTACCTTCCTTTCAAGGAACTGGTGTCAGATTTTGATCGTTTGAGTTGCCATGGAGGTAGGCATCCTCTGAGAGGTGATTGTATCAGTAAAGACGATGTTGAAAGCTGTTTTTGTCTCATGGAGATGGAAGACAAGCAGCTGAACGAGCTTGTTGTAAGACATCTCGTTTCGCTTTCTTCCTCTGTGATTCTTCGCCCGTCTTGATCATCATGACTAACCCCTGTGATCTTGAGTGACTCGGGGAGTATGCAGCTACACACAGAACCTACAGCAAAAAAAGCCAGAACTTGTTGTTAGTTCAATCATCTGACACAACATGAAAATGCAGCGAATGTTTGTTTTTACCTATTTGCGCAAGCCGGTTCACCCATTTCGGGATCTTTTTGCCGGTTAGTTTGTAGCAAACGTCGTGGCAGAAATGGTTGCAGTTCTTAGCAATCAGGTGATACATATTCCCGTAGTAATTGCAAGCCGTCTCTTCCATGAACTCTCTCACTTGCGCCGGGTTTAAGTTCGTGGTTCCAATGAATATCGACTTCTTGAATTTGAAGCCCGGGCATTGCCTTGGTTCAACCTCGAAAACACCACTGCTTGCGTAATCATGTGCACCAAAAGCATATTCTACTCCATGAACTGTGCATCCAAACGTTCAGAGTTAGATAGAAGTAACACTATCAAGAAAAAACTAACACAATGCCCTAAAGATTACCTTCTACACCAGAGTGAAATATACCGAGGCCTGCCCAATAGATATATCCGTTAATAGGAGTCAAGTCATAAACATTGAGGTAGACCGGTGCTCTGTCTGGGCCGTGGTTGCTTGACTTCAACTTCGAAAAGAAGCAAAACCGTGCAACTGACTTGCTTTTCAGATTAAGAGGTGCAAGAGATTTCCAACGTTTCTTTGACGCGAGTTTCATCTTTTCACCAAACCCTGACCGAAACTCTAGCAGCGACTCTGACCAACCTGATCATCCAAAGTTCAAATATTAGACTCGCTATGAAGAAGAAGAAAAGTAGAACTAATTAATCAGATGCATTTCAAATAAAAAAGACTTTACCTTTCTTCTGCTTAGCCTCTGCCTCTCCCTTCAACATTGGAAGCCTCAGTAGAGGTTATCCTGTACGTAAAGCATCAATCAATAACGTATTTTGAAAGGTGCACAAACAAGGATCTCTGTGCCACATTATGTTTTCATAAAACGTAACAGACCGAAATTGGAAAGAAAGAACTATTTTATAATCTTTCCTAGTTGGCTGAAACACACAACAACAACAGCTCATTTAAAAGTCAACATCGATCCTTCTTAGCCGGCTTCAATCAATTAAACAAGACTTGAGCGTATAATATAATACATCATGCATATTTAAATAAACAAGATTGGTCACATTTTTTCATCTTAATATGAAAAAGACTGGGTCACCTGAATATCTGGTTTTGTGATACTAAAGGATTTGGTAGCCTAGAAAAGTGTTGGTATACATTAAAAAGAAATTAAGAATCTAAACTCCCTATGTTACTTTCCACAATATATGTAGATCAAAAAAGAAAAAAGTGGGCAAGGATTAGTGTTTATAATATAAAGTCTTGTTATACAAAGAGTTGCTACCATGTTAGGAGCAATCATGAAGACCAAAAGATGTAGGTGGGTCTTGTGTTAAATAAAAAGGAGAGTAGACAGAAGAAGATGATACAGATAGATTAGTAAAGAGCTTAGGAGACAAGTCAAAGCTTCAACAACTCATTCCAACTAATTTTGAGTCTACAGAAAAAAGAAAAGCAAATGACTCCAACTGAACCTAACTTAAACAGCATCACCTCAATCAGATTTGATGTAAGAGTCTCAAAGTTTTGAAATAACCATTTCATTCTCCAGATTTGGCAAATTTTGAAAAGTGTAGCATTAATTAGTGAAACTTAATTTACCAAAACGGAAGTATTTGTGGAAGTTATTATTACAAATCAAAACTGACCCATTTTGCACGGTCAATTCAGAAAAGAAAAAAACATTAATGGTCTGTTCTAGGGTTTAGCGTTCCAGATCTGTAAGGAAAACATAGCTTTAAGGAAAGCAAAGAAAGACTAAGATCTTACAACTATTGGGGGCAACGGGAATGTACTAAGAATTAGAGAAATTCAAAAGCGGTTCTCATAAACCGGATAATGTATTCGAAATTCATTTTTTTTCAGAACGGAAAAGAACTTTTAACAGAGAATGGTTTCAGGGAACTTACGGAATTGGAATGTAGATTGACCATTACGCGTAACGGCGCAAAGAAGTAAGACTCGGCATTAACTCTGTGAACAACCTGAGACTGAAAGTTTTGAAGATGTTTTTTTATCTTTCTTCTTTGAGACTTTAAGTTTTGAGTTTAATTTCACAAGAAGAAGATGAGAGCAAGAAAGAGAGAGAGAGAAAGGAGAAAAAGGGACCGAATCCTTTCGTTCTCTCCCTTCCCGTGTCTTTGTCTCTTTCTTTTCTGTGCATGTTTGTTTGGTTCTTGTTTTATCTCCTCTTCTACCAAAAACGCTTTAATGGTTAAAATTGCGTTTTGGCATTAAAACGCTGTATTTACATTTGGTGTAAACGTATATAACTCTTCACATATACAAACATCTAGAGAACACATAAAAACGTCATGTAGACTAAATACGCTTATTACAACCTCTATAAATTAATATTCGATTAATTAATAATTTTAATAAATTAATAACTTTTGATGTCTCAACTTGGACTACTTCAAAATCTGAGACAAATCAATGCAATAAAAAATTAATATTTTTTTAGAAAAATTTATATATATA